>NW_020454139.1:46193-112539 GCF_003342845.1 Nothoprocta perdicaria | reverse complement strand
CTCCTCTCCTCTCCTCTCCTCTCCTCTCCTCTCCTCTCCTCTCCTCTTTTTAATATTGAACTATGTAATCTTATTTTGCTCAAAGACAGATGGGATAGAAACAGTAATTTGTATAGGGTAGATTGTTTGACAATTTGACACACAACTGGAAATTTTTCATAAAGCATTTTTATTAAAGTCCTTAAAATATTTCCATCTTTACTGATTGGAATAATAATAATAATAATAATAATAATAATAATAATAATAATAATAATAATAATAATAAAAGTGTTAAGGGAACCAAGTGAGAAAATCACTTAATTCTTCACTGACATTTTTAAAGTTCACATTACTCAGGAGATATTCCTAAGGAGTGAAAAGCATCAGGGAAAACTTCATTATATTCCCTGAAATGTCTATGAGATAAACAAATGAGTTTATCATCTGGGAGAAAATAAGGAATTCTCATAGGAAGTGGCTGAGGTAAAGTAAAACTGCATAGTTTGATTAAGGATATCCAACATGGATTCAGGCAGGAGAGGTCATGCTTAACTAACCTGCTGGAGTTCTTTTAAGATATTACTGCCACAATAGATAAGAGAAATTCAGTGAAAGGCAGTATATTTAGATTTTCAAAAGCCATAACAAGGTTCCACATCAGAGATTAATGACTAAGGCAAAAGAGTCATAAAAGGGGTGATAAAATAGGAGAACARTGTAAATGCCTTGCCTCAATACAAAATTTCTTTTCAGTTTGGAAGTAGCTCACTTTGGGGCAGCCCTTTAAGTCATCCTRTAGCATTTCTGTTTATAATATTAATTGATGTGCTAAGTGGTGTAGTTAGGAAGTGATGCTCTGCCTGGCCTATGAAGAAATTCATAAGGAAAAGTGAGAGACAGCAAAATCGGATTTGAATGGATTTAGATACATCAAATAATTAAACTAAAGATGCTTCTATCCAGGCAACTATAATACATATTGCAGTGAACAAGTATATGTATTTTGTATTCAATAATTTTGTATTCAAGTATATGTATTTTGTATTCATTTTGTTAATGATGTTTACTAGACCACTTTTTTTGGTTGCATAATTTATACAATTACAAATTCTTCTTGAGATGTCTGTCTAACACAGTAAATGAGGTTGTGCGTTGTGTACTTGTTGCAGAAAGATTTGAGGGTCTCTAGAAAGCATCCTCTCTGATGAATTAAAGACAAACTGCCTTACATTCTACATTACTATTTAAATTCATATGTGGTCATACTGATACTGACTAATTCTAGAAAACAATGTTACATAAGATAGTGGAGAACCAGACTTAAATTTCAGAAACAAAACTTTGTAACAGATCTACAAAGTTGTTTCCATTTCTTTCTACCTACTCTTATATGAATAGYAGGTACCTCATTGGGATCTGTATTTTCCTTGTGCATCTGTGTTTTAAACAAGTGGGATACACTAACTTAAAAGTGATTCTCATTACAGATTTTTTAACATGACTAAAAAGTATTCAGACATAAGAGGATTCTATTTGAGTCAAAAAAGGAAACAAGAAGAAAAAGTTATTATATCTAAAGTGCTGTACTATAAGCCAAATAGCAGCATCTGTAATAGAACGGGTAACGGTAAACTAATAGTTTTTCTAGTTGTTAGAATTAGAAACTTTTTGTCAGTATCTGAAGTGAGTGTTAAAGTTTGTCTCACATATTTATGAATACAATCAATAAAATAGTTAAAAAYTTATCAGTTATGTCTTACATATTTATCTGTAGCAGATTAACTTGCTAGTTTATGCAAGCAACTTCAAATTTTGGGGACAAGTTTTTCACTGTTTCAGAATGTTAATGAAACAAATAGGATGATTTAAAAATGATGAAATGATAAAAAAAAAAGATATCTGGAAAGGTTTTTACAAGCTCATAAATTCAAAATCTAAGGGATGATGGTTTATTTTATGATTACTGGTATTAGGTTGGTCCTTGGAAGGAAGGAAAGAGAAAAGAGGAAAAGAGGAAGAAAAGGAGCTAGGGAAGAATGAAAAACAAAAAAGGAGAGCAATAAAGTCAGAGAGAAGGATGAAAGAAAGAAAAAGAAAGAAAGCAAAAGGAAGAAAGAACAAGAATATAAGAAAGCAAAAGAAAAAGAAAGGGTGGGAAAACAGGAGGAGAAAAGGAAGAAGAAAGAAAAGAAAATCTCTGAGAATATTCCAGGTCAAAGTATTACTCATTTATCTTGAATCTGTCCCATGATTCTTGCAGCACTAATGGAAAAACTAACTGCCAGTTAAATGCTACTAGGTGTTAAAAGTAAGGCATCAATAGAAGTTCCTGAATAAGAGGAGTACAGAGGTCACATATCAGCCCAGCTGACAAAGAAGGACTGTGGCATAAGAAATGAGAGATCACTGCTTTCTAAAATAGATTTTCATGGTAACTTACCTAAAATCCAGTTATACTTGTTTCCCCTACCTTTTTTTTCCCCCCAGTTTCTTTCATATTATTACTATTTGAATAGCTCACTTCATCAGAAATATAACTTAAATACTCAAATTTCCCTCTATAGCTAGATGCATATTGTTTATCATTAAGGCTGACATGAGTGTTGCAATCAATTGATTGCTATCAGAATACGAAAAAATACTGTAGACAAAATAATTTTCAGTTTTGCATTTCTGCCAGTAGGTGGTACTAGTAGTTTCTGTATTTAGCAGTAAATGTCTTTAACTTGAATATTAAACGCTCTTGTCATAGTAAGTAATGTGTTGCTACCCTACTGAAAATAATATATATTTATATTTGATGCACTTGCACTCAAGGGCAGATTTTAATTCAGTTAGTATTTCTGTCAATGATGATGTCTCTAAAATACCCTTTACAAAATACAGTTTAGTATCTGGCACACAAACAAGTGCTAAATGATTACATTTACTAAGTCAGCTCTCAATCTAAAGAGATATTTAAAAAGATTTAAAGTGTATTTGTAATTAGTTTTCCCCAGTTTTACAGTGGATGAATCTTCAAGATGCAGCTCAGAATTCAGTTTTAAAACTGTTTTCAATAATATTAACATTCAAGGCTCACTGGGGCTGAGTTTTTCAGGTGGTCTTAGTATTTTATGAGAAATATATTTTTTGCTATGTTGTTCACTTTAGCATATGAGTATATCTGCAGTAAAATGCATTCTTTCTACTTGAAGGACAGTGTGACTCAACCTCTGAGACTCAAAACTAATGCTTACTCAGAATACTCAYGCAAAAAAAGGTTACATAAGACTTGAGCACTTTAAGTGTGGCAGCACTAGCCCTTCTGGCCTTCCTAATAGATGACAACAAACGCAACAAAAATTATATTTTGCCATGTCTCTGGAATTTGCTTTAGGCCAGTTACTCCTAATGAACTGAGATAGATTGACACTTCTATGAAGTTAATTAATGGAAATTAAAGTGAATGTGAAATTCCCTTTCAGATGCTCCCTGATTTCCAAAAAAAATTAAGGGAGAATGCTAATTTGGGTACAAGCAGAAGACTGTTTTTCTTCTTGCAAATATCAGATTAAAAGAAAAAAAAAAAAAAAGCCTGAATCAATGACATATTACAGTAGCATTAATAAACATATTATCTCCAAAGGTGATTCAGCTAATAGATGTGTGGTCACCATGATATTACTATGTGTTAGTTTTTCCTCTCATTGTCATGTTCCCACATACAGTAATAAGTGAAATGAGAGAAAGTCGTCTTGCTAACATACTCTGTTAACTATATTACCAGAACYCTCTACCATATTGTGAAGAGGTTGTAGGTTCCTAACTTTTACTTCAGTGCAAAAATAAAGAAAAGCTTAGGTACTACTACCACTAACATCTTCAATGCCTCCATCAGAAGATTTAGCTCCTCTCAATCACTGACAACAACTCTTACAATAATTTATTCAATGAGTTTTTGTAGATTAAAAAACAAACAAACAAACAAACAAACAAAAAACAATGCAAGGTTGTGCTCAAGCTGTTTGATAAAATCTGGCAAGAGTGTTTAGTAAATTTTCCATAGTCTCGTGATGTGCCTATAACTGCCTAGAGTAACAGTAACTTATGGAGAGTTCCTGACTTGCCTGCGCAATCTAGTTTGTCTACAGAAGGAGGGCTTTTTGTTTGTTTGTTTTCATCACTGCTGATTCTTGAAAAAGAGGAATGCCCTGATTCTCAAGGAACCTCATTTGATTTTACCTTTTAATCCTCACTGGTCACTGGTCACCTGTAGCCGTTTGACAGATATAAGTACAAGAGATGAGCTTTAAACTCATTGATGATAGACAGTTTCTGGCTTCTTATTTTGTTTGCATATGATTCACTGCCTGGATTAGAGCCTTAGGAGGCTCATAAGGTGTGAATGAGGTCTAGGTGGCTGATAAACCAGGTAAGAGCTGATAAACTAGGTAAGAGCTGAGGTGAGTGGGACTACTGCAATCTCTCTTGCTATCACACTGAATATGCTGCAGGATTTCACAGCACATGAGGTTTCTTCTCCTGCTACGGTAAACAGAGTTGGCTGAAAGAGATGGGAAAATGCTTCCTTATAATATGTACATGTATATTATGTCTTCACTTCCCAGGTTTCTTGATCRATTGTCATCAAGTAGTATAATAAGCAATAAGGCTGTTAAAGGTGGGAGTCTCTCACTTTTAATTTTGGGGGAATGACTCCCTTGGCGATTCACTGAGTCAAAATCTGAAAGGGCAGTGCTCATTTTGTGGTAATACAAGGATTTAAGCATGGCAGATCACCTTTGAACAAAGAAGCTTGTTCTTTTTTATGACAGAATTTCACAAGTGCGATGTGGTGTGGAAATACATGAAAGGAAACACTGGAGAATGCAGAGATATATCCTGCCTACACAGTAAGTCACGGATATTCAGAGAGAAAAACAGGTTAATAGCCCTCAAAAATCTCAGATCTTGGCAGTGAGTAAGAGAATGTGGGTCCTGAATATTGTTGATCCCTCGAGGTTGCCACCAGAGATGCTGGTCACTATACCCAGGCTCTCCGTGGCCACTCAGCCGCAGCCCCATCAGGGCTTCAGTTGCTGCCCTGCAATACTGCAGTGGTGCCAACTCCAGCCCCAGTCCCAGATCCTGGTCCAGGCGGCAGGGTGGCACCTGGAGGTCAGGAGCCAACCGAACTGGACCTACCAGCAACAACAGCATTGGGGAGTCCCKGCCCCCATGGCACCTTGAGTGAGTCGTAGCTCCAGCGAAGCCACGACTGGACTTCTCCACATACGATTTCACTCCTATTAATCTTTTATATAGATATTAACTGAATGTTTTACTGAAAGTTCAATCCACAGTGGAAAATCTAACTCATCTTTTGCATCCACAGCTAAATCACTGGAGATTTCCAGAATGCTCTTCCAAGGCATTGAGRGCAATGACAAGTCTAGATCCCATTTTGAAACCTTACACGATTCCAAAGTCATGCCAAAGCTGCCTGAATGAATCACTACTTAAAGATAGCTGACAGTAACAAGAAATCTGGCAGCAAGAGTCATTTAACACATTGATCTGTAATGAGGGTGCAGTCTGAGTCATGCTGATTAGTATATTGCAGCAAAAAATTCCATTACGAACTTGGTTACTTGTTTTCCCACGAAAATGATACATATATATACACAAAACATATATTTATTTTATTTATTTATATATATTCTATATATATTTTATATATATTTTATATATATTTATCTATATATTATTTATTTATATGTATATATACTTTATACATATATATTTGCATATGAACACATCTATATGCGGATTTATGTATATATAAGCTTTTCTCTAAATGGGTAGGATGGTGCCTCAAACATACAACTATGTAAACAAAAAAGTAATTAAAATATTTTGTATGTGTTGCTATTATTTTAAAAAGATATGTGATGCACAATAACCTGAGTAGTTGTGAAGACCTTTTCACCATACAACTTTCTGGGAGTGTATTGCATTTTGATGGCTGTTTAAGAAGTGTTATTGATTTGCCTTGGTTTAACCATTTTTACTAGCCATATGCTTTTGCTGAAAGGTGAAGGAGGGCTCACTGACTTCATATCTGAATCAGTTACGCTTCTTTCTGCTTCTGCAGAGTACAAAAACAAAAGAAAAACAAAAGGCTAGCAAACTTACAGCAAACAAAAATAATAAAAAGTACATTTTTTTTTTGAAAACTAGCCACAAATGTGTGCAAATGAACTTGCTGTATGGTAGATGTTTCTTTCATAAGAATACACAAATCTAAATCTGAGATATCAAGGAAGCTATTGTGAATAACTCCCTAACTTTGCATTATAAAATTGGTACACTGTTTCTAGCTTTATATTTTATGAATAATTTCATTGATTCTAAAATACAAATTTTCATTAATTACTAATATTTGCAAAAATCCAACCTCTGTTTTTAAACAATGTTTTGCAGGAAGAAGCATTTATACCTCGAAAGCTTTTTAGTCAAAAGAGTTTGTTTGTCTTTTATACTTTCTGTGGTTCTGGCCTAGGAAAGTGTTCTCTGAGGACTGCTATTTCTAGCATTTTATGTTCATTTATTCATCTTATCACCTCTTTTTCTTTTTCCAACCTTCCCCCTAAAGGCTTGATGAAGCATCAATTTCTACCTTATTTTCTGTTAGCAATAAAATTGTCTCGTTTGTCCTTTTCACCCTTGCAGTATCTATGCTTCAACATTGTTTTAGATTAGGGTTTAGAAAGATACCATACATAAATTTGAGATAAAATGTAAAATACTCAGACTTCAGAAAGATAAACCACTGGTTTTCAGAGGAATATTTAAGTTGAAAGCTAAACAATTAATTTCATATGCTTTAGGAAGAAAGATTGAACACTGCAGATCGGCTTTGCAGCTSTTGTTTACATGTTAATCTTCCTTAGTTAAGTAATACTTCTGGAGTACTTCTAACTGATTATGAAAAAAATGCATTTATTTTAGTTGTATGTCCAATAACACATGTCCAAGACASGGTTTGATTAAAAAGAAAAAAGGGTTGTTTTTTTTTTTGATTTCTGTTCAGTGTACTTCACAGTATTTCTTAGCATTTCACTTTCCATCATTAAGCATCGAATATTTCCACTATTGTATAAGTGGTTTTCCTGTGTTATAATATAACATTATAAATTATATTTACATCTAGCTGATCATGTAAGCCTGCACTTAAATTGTAAGCATAGAATTAGTGAATATAAAGTTTGGATTAGTGAACTCAAGAGGCAAAGCCACATGTTTCAATGTATTTGTTATGCTCTGGTAATTTACATGTGGTACACTTATAAGCAGGAAATAGAAACCTGTTTTGATTTTTCATCTAGCATATGCAAGCTTATTTCTAGTTTGTTTACAGATTTTTTTTTTTTTTTTTGCTAGTAATTCTAATTAAGAGGACAATCATTGAAGGAAGATCTTGTGTTAGTGTTAATTAATGAAAATATTTTTTGTTCCTTTGTATCAGTATCTTCTTGAAAAAAAATTAACATAATACTAAGCTATGAAAAAATGGATTTATTTCCATTCCAAGTTTATTTATCCTACCTAATAAAAAAAGCGGTTGGTACCAAAGATTTTTTCACTCTAACTATAGACAGGATATTAGTGTGTGATTTTATATTACTGAGGGCAAATAATGTACATTAGCTATTGATCATAATTATAATAATTTCTTCCTGGTATTGGATTTTGGTCAATGTCTAGAAATTTTTTCTTTCTGAAAAAAACGCCTTTGAAGAAAATGAGAGAGGACATGGAAATCAGATCTGACAAAAAGCTCTGGCAGCTCTAGAGCTTAGGAAAGCAGTTATATTTAAATTGTTAGTATAAATATTTAAACATTAGCATCCTCTTATCATTAGGGAAAAAAAAAAAAGAAAAAAAAAAAAGATGTTGCCAAAGATTAATGGACTGAAAGTACAAAAAGCACTCAGTGAAATAAGAGCATATTTTATTTTGGACCTCTCCTGATATTTTATAAGAAGATAAACATGTTACATAATCTTGGCTCTAGCAGCAGACAGACAGTCTATTGCTGTTAATGACTACTAACTTAAGGAGGACAGAGTGAGTATCTAATTATACGAAATACAATATTTCCTGAATTTTGCTGGCTGATTCCTGTCCTAAAGTAGTTTGGAAGTAACTGCTGGACTACCAGTTTGAGAGGTTCCAGCTCACTATGCCTTAGATCCCAAAGCTAATGATGCTATGGGGATACCGAGTGCTAATGATGCCATGGGGAAACTCTCCAAAATCAAGCAAGATTACAGAGCCCTAGGGGTGGCTGTAAAGGAGATGGGAGCCCAGGTAGTGTTCTCCTCCCTCCTCCCAGTGAGGGGAATGGATTCAAGTAGGAGAAAACGGATATTTGACATCAACAACTGGCTGCACCGCTGGTGTTGGCAGCAAGGTTTTGGAGTCTGCAATCACAGGACTCTGTTTGATGACCACCGGCTAGTGGAGGGTGACKGGATCCACCTCACTGTGGGCCAGGAGTCGACAACTTGTCGCCATGGGCCCTGGGAGATGTCCTGAWCAAAGGGAGCAGTTAAAGGGAGAATTGCTGCCCTGGGAGGGACAAAGATAAGGCTGATCACCCTGAACAAGGGGAAATGTGGGGGAAGTATTGTTTCAAGGTTTGTGGATGAAACTTGGTTTGTTACTCKGTATTTCTTATAACCTGTTTGTAGCTGTTTTGCATCTAGCCAATCAAGGAGTGCCTGACTTGAGGAAGCGCCCAATCCTTGTAAAGTCACGCTTCCTTCTGATCTATATAAACGTGTATGCAACAATAATAAAGTTGACACTTGGCTTGCATCAAGCTATGTCCCGTGTCTCAATCGCAGCACCTCACCAAGAAGGGTAGGCGTGTGTTTGCCAAAAGACTTGCCAATCTTGTTAGGAGAGCTTTAAACTGAGCAAGAAGGGGGAAGGGGAGTGTCATATGCACTGGGCAATCAGTCCCATACAACCTAAGTCAATGGCCATCCAACAGGCCTATGGTGGTGGGGAAGTATGGCTAGGATGTGATTATAGAGGGTCCACTCTCACGCCTCCTGGGAAAAGTTCAGGTTYGATTACCTCCCTGAAGTGSTTATACACCAATGCGCGAAGCATGGGGAATAAGCAAGACGAGCTGGAGATCTGTGTGCGGTCCCACCACCACGATCTCATAGGAATCACAGAAACGTGGTGGGATAGCTCAAATGACTGGAGTGCGGTCATGGAGGGCTATGTGCTCTTTAGGAAGGACAGGCTGGGAAGGCGAGGTGGTGGAGTTGCTCTGTAGGTGAGAGAGCAACTGGAATGCATGGAGCTCAGCCTGGGAGTGGATGATGAGGGGGTGGAGAGCTTGTGGGTAAGGGTTAAAGGGCAGGCCAACGTGGGAGACGCTGTGGTGGGTGTCTGCTACAGGCCACYTGACCAGGAGGAGGAAGTTGACRAGGCCTTCTACAGGCAGCTGGAAGTTGCCTCACGGTCACAGGCTGTGGTTCTCATGGGGGACTTTAACTACCCCGACATCAGCTGGAAAGACAGCACAGCAAAGCACAAACGGTCCTGGAAGTTTCTACAGTGCGTCGATGACAACTTTTTGACGCAGGTTGGAGGAGCCGACGAGGAGAGSTGGGCTGCTGGACCTCGTACTAACAAACAGAGAGGGCCTTGTTGAAGATGTGAAGGTGGGGGGTAACCTTGGCTGCAGTGATCACTTGGCTGGTGAAGTTCAGGATCCAACGAGGAGGAGGTAGGGCAGTAAGTAGCCTTGCCACGCTGGACTTCAGGAGGGCCAACTTTAGCCTCTTCAGAGACCTGCTKGGAAAGATCCCATGGGCTAGGGCTGTAGAAGGAGGAAGGGCCCAGGAGAGCTGGTTAGTTTTCAAGCAGCGTTTCCTCCATGCCCAGCAACAGTGCATCCCTGTGTGCAAGAAGTCAGGCAGAGGGGGCAGGAGACCAGCGTCGATGAGCAGRGAGCTCCTGGCAAAACTCCAGCAGAAGAAGGCAGTATACAGAATGTGAAAGAAAGGACAGGCCCCTTGGGAGAAATACAGGAACGTTGTCAGGGAATGCAGGGATGCTACAAGGAAAGCCAAGGCACGCTTGGAACTAAATCTGGCAAGGGATGTTAAGAGCAACAAGAAAAACTTTTTCAAATATATTAACAACAAGAAGAAGGTCGGGGAGAATGTGGGTCCACTARTGAAYSGGGTGGGTACCCTGGTTATGGAAAACATGGAGAAAGCAGAGCTGTTGAATGCCGCCTTTGCTTCGGTGTTTGTCAGGGGCAGCCCTCTAGAATCACAGGCCCTAGGGAMACAAGAAGTGAGCTGAGAGAGGAAGGCTTGCCCTGGGAAGAGGAAGAGTGGGTCGGAGAGCACCTAAGGAAACTCGACACCCACAAATCCATGGGCCCTGATGGGATGCACCCCAGAGTGTTGCGGGAACTGGCGGATGTCATAGTCAAGCCGCTCGCTTCGGAAGGTCCTGGAGAACGGGGGAAGTGCCGGAGGACTAGAAGAAAGCCAATGTCACTCAGGTCTTCAAAAAGGGCAAGAAGGAGGACCCAGGCAACTACAGGCCGGTGAGCCTCACCTTCGTCCCCGGAAAGGTGATGGAACAGCTCATCCTGGCTGCTGTCTCCAAGTGTATGGAGGAGAAGAAGGTGCTCAGGAGTAGCCAGCATGGATTCACCAAGGGGAAATCATGCTTGACTAACCCGATCACCTTCTGTGAAGGAGTGACTAGCTGGATAGAGGAGGGCAGAGTGGTGGATGTCATCTATCTGGACTTGAGCAAGGCTTTTGGCACCATCCCTCACAGCATCCTCCTGGGCAAGCTCCGAAGGTGTGGGATAGATGAGTGGACGGGGAGGTGGACTGAGAATTGGCTCAGTGGCACAGCGCAGAGAGTGGTAGTCAGTGGCGCAGAGTCTAGTTGGAGACCTGTAGTTAGTGGTCTAACTACACCTAAGGGTCGGTCCTCGGTCCAGTCCTGTTCAACTTATTCATTAACGACCTGGATGAAGGGATGGAGTGCTCCCTCAGCAAGTTTGCTGATGATACCAAACTGGGAGGAGTAGCTGATAGCCCTGAGGGCTGTGCTGCCATCCAGAGGGACCTGGACAGGCTGAACGACTGGGCAGTGAGAAATCTCATGAAGTTCAAGAAGGGCAAGTGCAGGGTTCTGCATTTGGGGAGGAATAACCCCGGACACCAGTGCAGATTAGGGGTGGACCTGCTGGAGAGCAGCCCCGCAGAGAGGGACCTCGACGTCRTGGTGGATGCGTGGTGGACAAGATGACCATGAGGCAGCAGTGTGCCCTTGTGGCCAAGAAGGCCAACGGGATCCTGGGGCGCATTAAGAAGAGTGTCTCCAGCAGGTCGAGGGAGGTGACCATCCCGCTCGCTATACACAGCCCCGGTATACACCTGGTTCCATCTCCAGGTGAGGAGGAACTTCTTTCCTGTGAGGGTGACAGAGCAGTGGAACAGGCTGCCCAGAGAGGTTGTGGAGTCTCCTTCTTTGGAGATCTTTAAAAYCCGCTTGAACGCAGCCCTGTGCCACGCACTCTCGGTGACCCTGCGTTAGCAGGGGGGTTGTGCTAGATCACCTCTGAGGTYCTATCCAATCTTAAGCAGTCTATGATTCTATGATTCTATGAAAGCCAAAATCTACTTTGAATAGTCAGTAGCTGAAATGTCTTGAATACTGTTTGTCTTCATCATCAGAGCAAATTTCCTACTGCTCTTTTTCTGCTTTGTTTCACCTRGTTTTGTTTTGAGCAGGCTCATATCCAAATCCAGATGAAATTTTGACAACTGTTATAATGGAGAGATGTTTCCAGTGAAATAAGTCTTTGCCATAGGGATTGCTACATAAAATATACAACTACGGCTATTATTTTAAGAATTTTAGGAAAGATTTTCTGTATGTATAGTCTGCCGCAATAGAATTATATATCCATAGCTGCCATAAAAACATGGATATTATTTTAAAATGGTRGAAGCATAGTGGTTCCAAAATAGTTAAAAAATTAAATTCATTGTTAAATGTAAACAGTCATCAAACATGAGTAACAATTAAGTAAAGTCACATGTAAAATAAGATGTTAGTGTGAATCACTCATAGTATCATAGAGCAAATGTTAAGCTTTTAGGTTGCACATGCTTATGCTGCTCATGAGAAGGAAAAGAGAAAGAGAAGGAGAAGGAGAAAGAGAAAGGAAAAGGAAAAGGAAAAGGAAAAGGAAAAGGAAAAGGAAAAGGAAAAGGAAAAGGAAAAGGAAAAGGAAAAGGAAAAAAGAAAAAGAAAAGGAAAAAAGGAAAAAAGAAAAGAGAAATGAGAAAAGGAAAAGGAAAAGTAAAAGGAAAAGAAAAGGAAAAGGAAAAGGAAAAGGAAAAGGAAAAGGAAAAGGAAAAGGAAAAGGAAAAGGAAAAGGAAAAAAAGAAAGCCTGCATTTTTATCCTGGGAGGTCTTATAGAAGAACAAGTGAAGCATAAAGTATTCATGCTGTAGGAGCCACATACTGTGGTAAGGCACAGAGAATTCTTAATTGATTGAAGTAAGATAGGCTGAAAAGCATAGCTCTATCCATTTAATTCATGATATTTCTGCCTTTTTTTTTCAAGGCATCTGATTTTCTTTTAAAGTATATAACTAAAAACTGTCAACATCTCATGTCATACTGCATTTGGAAACAACTTTTTTAAGGCCAGAAGGAAGTTAYTTCTGGGGGAAAATAAAAATAGTCATTTCACTGTCAGTAGAAAGTTTTCCTAAGAATATCTATTTAAAAAAATGAATATAGCAATTAGCATATCTGCATGTAAAATAAGAGAGAAATGGGAACAATTAGATACTAATCAAGCACTCAGTATCCTTTCAGAATTTTTCACATGAAGAAAAAAATCTATGTACCCTGAGAGATTAAAAGAAAATACATGGAGAATTGTGAAATTATGRAAATTAAAGATTTTATCATAACATTTCTTGTCACAGAAGAGATGTAAGATAAAAGAGATGACAGATAAAAGAGATGCAGTTAAAAATGTAGTTGCAGCCATTACAATTTTTGTGTGTGCGTGTTATTAAAAATACCTACCTCTTCTGCATTATTTTGGGTAATATTTATTAGTTATTTACTTTTATCTTGAAGTTTAAGTATGTTGAAGTTTAAAAACAGTATTTATTTTATAACACATTTGTCTTTGAAAGTGGTGATAGTGCAACTTCAGTTGAGATTTATTCCATCTAACATTATATAACTTTACTGACTATAAAGGAGGATGACAGATATCTAATTGTGCAATAAAGACATACAGTCAACTTATTTTGGGGTGACCATTTAAAGTGAGCGTCTAAAAGTATCATCCATTTTTTTCTCCCTTGACTACAATAAGCACCCAGAATTGCTACCTCGGATGAAAATATTGTAGTTGAATCCCAAATTTGGTGCTGTGGGCTCCTTTTCTTGCTTTCTCTTTACTTGAAAATGTTTTAAGTTCATGCCTGCCAGGGAAACTTGTTTTTATCTTGGCTAATGATATCAATTTCTGGATTGATCCTTGAAGCACAGTGGCACTATACTCCAATCCGTAAAGTTCCCAAATCTAATCCAAGATGTAGACTGATTTAGAGTTTCTTTGAACTGTTTTATCTGTATTTGTTGTTTGAGATAAACAGAGCACCTCGTGCCTGTCAGATTTGTCTCAGATCATTTTGAACAGCTGATGATTCTGAAAATGGAAACAACTTKTTTTACATATGCTAATATTGAAAATAAAGAAAAATCTCTAATTCATTGAAGATAAAGTTGTAAACAGATAAAAAAAATAACATTTCAAATTCTCAGTAAAGCATAAAGTAGAAATTTAAAGTATACTTGACACCAATCTCCTTTCCAAATCYCTTGAGATTTTTCTGTTATGGAAGGTAGAGAGACAATTCAATAACACTATGTCCCCTGGGTTTTACTTACACTCTTAAATCATCACTGTTTATGGTTTGTTACATTTCAAGGAGAGAGAGACTTTCCAGTTTCTACTAAGTGTGAAATAAAAAAGAGAAGAGCAAAGGAGATGGAGTAAATCTTCTGGCTCAGTATAGCTAATTTAGATAAAATGAGGGTATAATGGGTTTTTTTGGGGAATTCCTAAAAATTTCCACTGAAAAGAATGCAAAAATCTATGTTTTTTGTCATAATGAATTATATCTTAAATGAAAATTATGATTAATTTAAAAGCCAGACAAAACCAAAATACTTTTATTTGTTTAGGAGTTGAATATTAAATGAAAACTGATGCTCTGAGGCAAAAATTATATCTTGGAACACAACATGTTGGTATTTAATATTTGAAATGAATCATTTCAACATTTAGCTCAGTTCTTTTCTTCAAATTTATTAATAGTTTTGTTCTTCCTCTTCAATTTTATTAATAGTTTTGTTCTTCCAAAAGAGTAGAGCTCAGAATATTTATTATTGATGAAGATAATTGTGTTCTATAATTGTTTTTCTAGGACAAAATGTGAAATATTTGAATTTTTAGGCTTTTGTGTCCCAAGATTATTTTCTATACAGTTTAGCCACAAAGGTAGTCACCCCAATATCTTACCTTTGAAAGAGATAATTTTCATTTTACCTTGACCAAAGTTGGACACTGTTCCTATTTGTGTATTTTTAAATATGCTCTGTGAGTTTATTATTATTATGCATACATGCATACAATATGTATTGCATACATATGCAATATGTATGCATACAATAAATGCATAACTTGCAAATTTGTGGCATGTTGATAACACAGATTTTCATAATCTCATGTTTTACTATTTATTTCCTTTCAATATATTATCATCTCTGACACTTAATCCCAGGTCAGAGAGTTAATAGCTTTTGTTTTGTGCTTGTAAAGGAATTTGCACCAAGTCTTGTAGAATTATATCAATAATATATATTCAAGGAAAGCAAATCTAATGCATAGTCACAACTTTTATATTTTCGCTTTTTAGTCCTTTTCCTTTTCCATTCCCTTTTCCCTTTTTTTTTCCCCTGCTAAAATGTTATCAGTTRAAGATAAATCATTGCATACAGAGGTTTTTTCCATATAGCAAAGGCTTCCTAGAAAAATATTACTTTTCATTTAGAAAACATTGTTTTCAGTGTGTCAGTGTTCTGTAAGTGACTCATTTTTTTACATAAGGATAAACAAAATTTTAAAAGAAATATCCTTCAATATAATGTGGATAAAACTCTACTTATGAGTTACATTATCATGCGATCCTGTCTGCTGAAAGCTGAGCTGAAGCATTAAGCATATTACTAAACAAAGTGAGTAAATGTGGCTGTATTTTTTCACAATATTTTGAAGCCTTTTTCTTCTACATTCACAGGAATATCTGTACTTTTCTATATATTTTTTTTTTAAGCTGGTACCTTCCAACCCCAAATTTCACATACATGATCGATATCATAGGCATATCTAATCGATATCATAGGCATTTCTTACAGCATGTGAGCATGGGTCTGGATTTCTTTCAAATTCGGGTATGAAATGCCACATATCCTTTCAGAGCTTTAAGTTTTGCTGTTCTTTGACAGAATTATTTGGCAACAGTCTAGGGAATCTCATGTAAGGAGACCATGGATTCTAGGCTGTTGTATCTCTTTTAACACTTCTATTAAACATAACTCCTCTTATGCAGGCAAACCTAGGCAAGCCTGAGAAGTGGGAATGCAAGAAGAGCCTAAAAGCATGTAGGTAGCTGAACCTTCGCGTTGCTTGCAGCATGGAGACCYCTTGGAACACTGGTTGAATTTCCAATGTTTTTTTTTCTGTACTTAGCAAGGTGCTCACTCTACCAAGCTTTAGACACATGTATGCTTTATGATTTCCCTAAGATTCCTTTTTAAACAGAGGAGGGAGAGATAGATTTCTGTTGCACCAGAAATCAATTCAGTGTCTAATGATGCTCATATCCTGAATGTCCTGAAGCTGCCCCCATGAAAGGATGAAGAGCAATATCATAGATAATAATGCTCTAAGTATTTACATAGCAAATGATGAAAGTGTAAGAGGACAAGATCACACTGAGGAAAAGGCTAAAACTCCCAAGATATTTGGAAGATTTGGAAGGCAAATGAAGAAATAGTTGGGCCACTTCCAGCCTTGGGGCAGAGATGCTTCAGAAGCTGTCCACAGTTCTGCTGTCCTATTATATAAACCATGTGACCTATCAGAATATACTATAATCCACTCTTAGTCTCCACCTCTTGTGCTTATGTACTTTAATTTCCTTCCTACCAAAGTACTAGAGCAAGGACAGATCATATATAATTAGATTTTACCTTGACATGTAGACTCGAAGTAACAAATGTGGTGGGAGCTAGGAAGTACTCTCATGTCTTGCAGTTTATGTCTAGACTTTGATTTTCCAGGACTTTATTGGTCTCTGTGGACATTAAAACTCTCTATTGATGAGTTTTATCTGTTCTCTYAGAGGATTTTCTTTTCCAGATAAACAATTCAGGGATATTTGGACAGACTTTCTTAGTTTCAGTAAATTCAGAATATTCAGGTAAAATCTCTAGCTGAAACTAAGCTGTTTCAATACTCCAAAGGTACTTAAAATGTATGTTTGAGGATTATTTTTCTAGTCTCAGAGACATGTAACTTTACTCTGATAACAAGCTGTAGATATCACAAACACAGACACATTTAGTAATTCAGTTGTATATAATCTCAACAAAATGCAGAAATCAATTAAGATATATTCCCCAGATTGTTTCAATGATGTTCTACTTAACTCTGCATGACTACCATTTAAAAAGAAAAAAAAAATCTTGTTTTAATTAAATTTTATAATAGTATCCCATATGAGAATACTCTTATGGATAGTATATTTACTTTTATAAAAACATTAACTATGCACAAACAAAAAGGGGCGAAAAAAGAAAAAAGGAAAAGGAGAGGAATGAGGCCATAAAGCACATCCTGGTGAGTACAGTRAAAAAAATATCCTGCAAATAAATTGGGGCACAGCAGGGAGAGAGCTCTTTGTGTAAGCAGCAGGCTCTTAAAATTGATCAGCTGTCTTACTGAAAGTTAATGTACTTCTCTCAATATAGAAACAATACAGTCATACTTCATAGTATAATTAACTGACTAAAGTTGGAATGAGTTGAAGATATTCATGGGTGTAGCAGGAAGCGTAGTGGAGTTGATGATCTTTATGCTTTTGTAATACCAGTGGGAAATGTTGAATATCTTTATTAAGACACTTTGTACCTAAGCAACAAAATGCAGGATACAGTGGTGAATTATTTTTACACTATAATGGAATCCCAAATTGTAACACTGCCTCAAATCACATATAATATCTATCAGCTTTAAAAAATCCAGATTTGAATTTCAGTTGTTAAGTATTACAAACAACTAAATTTAGTCCTTCCAGAGTGTCATTCAAATTACTGATACCCAGCTGATGATTTAGAAATACTAATTATGACATATTAGCAGAAAATCAAACATCAGGCATGACTCACACTCTAATTCATATGATTAGAGGTAAATTTTAAAAAGACAGTGCATAGTAAAGTAGTTTGATGACATGCACAAAGAAATGATGCTTCATTCTGGAAACATCCACTGGCAAATCTCGACACTGACAAATGCAGCAGAAAAAAATTGTAAAGTCACCCTTATCAAAAGGTATCATGAAGTTATTCMAAATGTATGAAGAGATGTTTCAACACGATGAACTGAATGACAACCAGGCTTAAATTGATTATATAAATCATACCTATATTTTTCAAAGTAAACAATAGCTGAGTGGCAACAACTTTTGAGTAACATTTGATATTAACTGTAGTTTTTGAAATTACAGAGCAGTTTTCAGGGTCATTTCTTATCAAACCTGATTTCCAAAGGATTAGCGGCAAAGCATTTTTTTAAARTAGTATAGGGCAACACTCTGAAGATTTCGAGTTTTGAAATAGTGATAAGTATTACTGAAAGTAACCAGACATCCGGTAGCAAATAAACCGTTAATCAGGAGCATGCAATAATATTCTCAGTTTTGATGATTAACAGAAAAGCTAGTACACATTTATAAGTTAAAATGTTGAGCATGAAGAATATTTATAAAACCATCACTGAACTTCTTTAATGCAATGAATATGGACACTTACACATGCAACTTCAAAACACTGCAGCCAGAGGGGAGTTTAAAATAGTCCAAAACAGGCCTGTACATAAGCAACTTGGGTAGCACAGGCAAAGAGAAAGCATCTAAATGCTGGGAAAAAAAAAACGCTGAGCAGTGCTTTAAAAACAAGGTGATCTACATGCTGTTCCTACACATGATTTAGGTGTGGTTTGGTTTCAAGTTGAAATTCTCTCCCCATTTAACATCTGCATACACATATCTGGAAACATGAGCCAAAGACCGGTGTGGAGGCACGAATGGGTGCGGTATTCCCATTATAGTAGTGCACTGGTTAAGCCTCAGACTAGTGCCAGAGCTACTTTTGACTTTAATGGTATTAAGATATGGGTTATGTTTACCTGTAAGAAGTAAACCTGAAAGATATGCGTTAGAAATCCTCCTGTAATAGAATGTAAGTGGCACATACATTCTTTGTAGTGGTACATACATCTAAGCTACACACAAATCACCAGCGCTATGTGGGATTGATTGGTTAAGGAAACAGACTGACTTACTGAAATACTGAACACTGAAATAGTCTAGTGCATTTTGTTTCTTGCAATGGAGATTGTGGCCAATGAGATCTTATCTCTGCAGATGCCTGTGACTAAAGCGTGCAAAAATACCTGTGCTGCAACATCAACTAATCACAGACATTCATCACAGCTTTGTAGCAAGAAAAAAAGGTATGGGAAACAATCAGGAAACACTATCAGCCAGCCTATTGCACAGTAGAAGACTTAAGAGAGCTCAAAAGCTAATATAGATTAAATCTTGCATAAAATATGGTATAAAATGTGTTCTGATATATAAAGATTATATGGTATGCAGACATCCTCATTTTAAAAATCACGGAGCTGAGACAGAAAGTCTCAGAAAACAGGAAAAAAAAATCTGAAGGCATAATAATATTTAAATTGCTGGTCAGAGGATTTCAGATTATTTTATCTAGAATCTTAGTTTCTAAGATCTTTTGATTAAGCACTCCTAAAAAGTCCTGAAAAAAAAAGGATACATTCAGGCCATTTGGCAACATGTTTACTCAGTTAAAACTTTTACGTCAATTCAAAAAAGGAAAATTCACACTGGTTCACACTTCATATATTGACAGCCATGAATCCTTCATATTACTTGAGAAAAATGGGCATTAAACAATATAAAATTAAAGATATTCAAGTCAGTAATGGGAAGTTTATAGAAAGCTTCCAGTATTCAACATAAAATTGCTTTTATATTCAGAGATAAGTTTATTTTATGGAGGTTAATAGAAAGTTTTGTTATTCACAATATAAAAAGAGGAAAGTGATCAATAAGGTAAACAAATTTTTCCAGACACAGTGTAGGATTTCTGTAGAATCAAGGGGAAATGGTTATCTCTAGCTTTTGGAAGTTTTATTTATTTATTTATTTATTTATTTATTTATTTATTTATTTTCTAATTTTCTTGATGCAGATACACTTACAAGGATTTCTTCTCTTTTTTCTTTGCATTGCCAACATGAAACAATAGATAAGAAGCCTCAGAAATTTCTAAAGGTTATGAGGAGGATATTGAGATCTGGAAAGACAAATCTGGAAGACTTTCTAGTTCATAACTTCCTTTTCCTTTTCCTCAAAATGAAAGAGAGAAAAAAAAATCTTTAATTACTCTTGCCATTAATAAATGAGATAATGTAAAACCTGAAAATAAAATCTGGAAGATGCTTTACATTTCAAAGGTATCATGACCAATTCCTTTGTCTCTAGTGAAGAAAAAAAATGTTCTTTCTATTTCAGGAAAAAAACAATTTCTTCCACTTTTCTTCATTTTACATGAAAAAAATGTTAGGTCATGATAGGACTTTTGAGGTCAAAACATAGAAAGTGAAGAGTTAGATTTTTTTTTTTTCTTCCTTTAATGACTTGTGTTGTGTTTTATGTTTAAATGGACTTAAGAAATACTCACTGAAATCACAGAGAATCTTTGTTGACTTTACTGAACAGTGTTGGACCTTGAATCCAAATGAAAAGTAAAAGTGGCATTGTGTATAGGAACAACTACTGTGTTGAAAAAATGATTTTTCTTTCAAGGTGAAGTAGGAAAAAAAAAATGAAGACTTTTTTTCAGAGGAATTGCTGCTTTATTTCTCTTCTTCTTTCATTTTCCTCTGTTTATAAAAGCCCATTGCATGTGTACACACTCTKTGTCTGCATAGACTAATTATGCCCCTATATAATGTTATGTAAAAGTAAGCAACAAGACATTAAACACATAAATTCCAATCCACAACTTATTATGAAGACTATTTATGTAACAATTTGCCATGAAGTATGAGATTCTAGTTAGACAAATTTCTACATGCTCTAATACATGTCATTTTTTCAGTATGACGTGTTATAATTTTAGTTTCACTGTACTTGAYGCAGTAATTTCAGTTCAGCACTAACTTGTAACTTTTTTTCTATATTTTTAAGATTATGAATTTGCATTATAATTGTTAAAACAGGATTAGAAAATGATTCAGAATTATGTTAAGTACAGCACAGAATTTTTAACACTCTATCATGCTAAAGCCAACTAAGGCATGTAAAGCTTTAAAAACTGAGTGACAGTACAGAAGGGAATGCAGAAGAGGAGGGCTCTTCTGATAGTTGTTCACTGCTGAGGGAGCTCCCCAGAAAGTCCTGTTTTCACAGAAAATTCCTTGGAGCAAAAGGAGCTCCAAAAGAAAATACAAAGTCATTTAAATATAAAGCCACCTTTAAATTCTTACTATGAGTATAAACAAATCACTTGAGGTGTTCAAGTAGTATATTTTAAAGACTAATAYCACAAATCAACTTTATTCAAGATAGCTATAACTACATGGTAAAAGTGGCTATAATAGACTTTGTGAAGTCAGATTAGCTGATTAATGATGATTCATAACTATAGGATTACAGATATGAAGTGCATGGTTACAGTATGAAAATTCTACCTACCAAATACCTTTTTAAGTATAATTTTGTCTCCCCAGTCACAAGCAACTCTTTATGGAAGCATCCCAAATTTCCTACAAGATGTATATTGCTTAGCAAAGTAATCCTGTGTCTTGACAGAAAGAGTAAATTTGGTCWTTGGTCTTCATATCTATTCTTCAGAGTGCACCTACGACACCATAATGAATACAATTCTCACCATGCCTGTCTTCAAATGTAAAAATCATTAATCTGAGGAAAAAAAGTCAATTAACACAAATGAAATTCAGACAAAACAGACTGTAGCCTATAGGTGGCAAATCACGGCAACTGTGAGGGAAATGAGAAAGGAAAAGTTATGTACAGCTGTTCAAGACAGGTCATTTTGTAAACAAATAAGGCCAGAACTCAGCATCTCATCTCAAYTGCAACAGATGTTCAAATGTTAGAAAAAGGCATTTGAGCATAACAAGCTATATTACCCTATGGTTAATTAGAAGAAGAGAGTTCTTGGGGCTGGATATACTTTCCAAACATAGACCTCTGGTACCATCTGTGACATCTTACAGGACCCAGGACTTCAGCTTGATTGACAGTTATGATGCAGGATTTGTAGAAATACAGGAATTTCTGAAGGCAGCTAGAGGACATCCCATAATATCTTAAATTTCTTTAAGTGCCTGAATTTAAACAACTGGATCAAACTGTGGTATCTAGTGGTATCTTTCCTACAGGGGAGAAAATTTCCATTCAGTATTATTTTTATTCTGCTGTGGTTGAGAAACCAGTCAAACCACCCCAGCACCTGGTCATTTTGCTTAAATACAAGTTGGATATCCTCACAAGCAGAATCCAGGTGTGATTCTGTTCTAGCTCTCATATACATATTTATATATTACATTTTATCAATTAAAAAGCTCTTGCTTGGGTAAATTCTACAATACATGGTACAACTAATTCAAGCATATAATCCAGTGCTTTAAGAATTTCATGCAGATTGTTGCAATCACAGCAAAACACTACTGACATCTATGGAAAAATACAAAAAATTATATTTTTGTGTATCATTAACATGACATTAACATATTACATTTCATTTTTTCTTCTCAATCAACCTTAAAATGATATATGTTACCTTTTTTTCATTTTCTTTGGTCTGTGTTTGAAATCTCATCATTTGTGTTCTGTGTATTTACCTCATCATCCTTTTGTCACCCATATCCTGCTCTTAAATAGAAAAACAGGACAAAAGCATGTCTGTTACATGTTACTTCCAGCTGGCTGGGAAGGTTCAAAAGACACYTTCAAAAAATAGGAATTTTTTCTGTTTCTTTTGAAGCATCTCCAGATTGTTTTATTTGAACAGAAGCACAGTAGGGTTCCTCTGCGCACAAAAGATACTGCATGTTCAGAAGTGTGTCTGCAAACACAATGGTCCTTAAACCACTTTCTTGTGTATGTAGCCACTGACTTCAGCAGAATTTTTCCTGACTTAACTTAGAGTAACTGAAAGCACATTCCAGCCCAATATTTATCCCAGAGTTTATAAAGCAACTGATAAAGGAGTGAGGAATGAGGAAGTGCATGTGTCTCTTCCCCTTCATTCTCCCATCTCCTTTCTCCATGGCCACTATCATTAAGCAAAATTTTACTTTTGCAGCCCCTGCAATCCATGTTCCAAGACCACACCATCTTGAAAAGTGAAACATAGAACAGGTTAGGAAGAAAGAGGTTGTATAGTTCTACACAACAATTTGAAAAGATTGCTTTCACCAATATTCAGTTAATACACTTCTCACTGAAACTCTTTTGTGGAAGAACAGTTTCTGGAGTGTTTGTTTCCTAGAAAACTTTCACCAGATTTTGATATAACTTTGATACAAGTAGTTGTAGAAAATCAGATCCTTTTATCTGATCTCTCATCTCTGCTATTAGCCGGAAGTGGGTGCTATGGAGAAAAGTATTAAAAGTATTACATTCTTTCCATTTTCCATCACTGTGCAGATGGTTTTCCAGTCTGGCACTTCCATCTAAACCATTGTGTCTAATTGTGGAAGATATTTCTTATATGAATTTAACAATCGAAATTTTGGGAACATTGATTTATCCAAACTAATTTTTCATGGGGAAGAATAAGTCCTTTTCTTTCCTTTTTTTTTTTTTTTTTTTCCTTTAAAACAGCCTGATCATTTTACTGGATATTATTTACTTCTTGCACTGTGAGAAATAATAATAAAAAATTATTCCTTGTTCACCTTACCTTAGGGTTAATATGTAATTAACAATCCTGCACAATGTGGATGGAAGAACCAAATGAAGATTAAAGAAAAGTGATGAAATCTCAGAGTAGTATAAAACAATGTGATCTATGTGTTTAGRGAAAGATGATAAAGATATTTTTATATCATGGTCAAGCTGCTCTCAAATTTATTTTAAATATCAGACATTTTCCTCATCTCTACTATATTAAAACAGGCTTAGCTAGTATTGAATTAATTTTCACATTTAGGACCAAGATCAGAAAATCCTGTACATTTCTTTGGAACAGAGTAGTAATCCGCATACAGGCTTGTTGACTACTGCTGTAGTAAGCCTTCAATACAATCACACATCTTTCAACTGTGTGATTTTAGACAGAGTTTTGTTTTTTGTAATTAACTTATTCTTTTTGTTTTGATTTATAAATATATTTTTCCTTTTGAAACAAAATTTTGAAATGGGACTATTAAAACATAGCATTTAAATTCTCAGGAAAAAGAGATTCTGAAAAATGAAAACTAATCAGAATCGATACACTTGGGTGTTATTTTAACTGTTCCATGTTTTGTGTAGTTGTAGTAGTGAAAAATACTGCATTAACTTTCACAGGGGGAATACAGAGAATTCTTGATTTAATTATTTGATTCTCTTTTATTCCTTTGTATTTTACTCACTTCTTGAAAGAAGTCTGGTTTTGATCATTGACATTTGTCAACTCTACAAACCTGGGCAACCCTTCAACACTGCTCTGCACTGTTTAGATAAATATCATCTCTAAAAGACATTTAATAAACCAGGAGTGGCAGGATGGTATGGCTCTGTAGTCGTCCATCTTTTAGCTAGAACGACAGTTCGAGCAGTCAYAGTGACTACAGGTAGCTCAGGGCCCATCCTGTGTTGGAAAACTCTCATCTGTGCAGATTTATTTGGAGATCTCTTCCAGCCTTAAGGATTCTATGATTATGAGCTTTATGATCTTTGTCCATTCTGGGATTGCCCAGACAGTACAGCAAAGCAAAACTCTAGAGTGCATTTTCAAGTAATATCACTGAGCTACTGCTTTCTCCTTCCTTCCCACCAAGAACATCTTCACTTTGGATGTCAGTCCATATTCACACATATATAATTTAACATTCAAACAGAATTGGCAGATCCCTGTATGACTACATGAATTAAAAAAAAAAAAAAAAATAGATTTTTGGCTTTAGTGGAAGCAAAGTTATTTAAAAAGGAATCTAGGTGTATCAGATGATACGTCAGGCAGATACCTTATATCAGTCACAACAGCCATTATTCACAGTTCAGCCACATGACAGGAGCTTGTGAAAGGTACTTTTTTATTTGTCTTCACCTTAACCACCCTGTTCTAGTGATTTTATTACAATGCAAGCAAACAAAAAAAGATTTTCTGCACAGTGTCTCCTGTTCATTTTGGGGTTTACACACACAAACATTTAAACATACACACAGACACATGCTCATGTATAAATATACATATGTTCACATAAACACAAATCTTGATGATATCCATACCACGACTAAAACATAAATATGCTGTGAATAACTCCTCCTGAATAAAGAAGGCATGCTTTCATTGCTCCATTAGACACAAGTGAATACCAAATTTAGCTGACCAGGAAAGAGTCTGAAATTTAGGAACAAGCTAAAATTACCTTGGGGTAAAAGCAAATGTATACAATAGGACAGTCAACACTTGTGAGAGGCTGATAAGGTACATCAGATTTGAATTTCATATCTATGTTATACATAATAATTATAAATGATTATTGATATATGAAAGCTTCCAATGACAGTTTATTTTCTTTGGACTTTTAAGGCAAATAAAAATGGACTCTGAGTTTCAGCTCAGTTTTAAAAGTGGTACTATCATASTGTTCCATTTCTATACCTTATTAATTCTACAGCTTCATCTCAAATTAGTCACTTTGAGTATAATAACAATTTAAAATATGAGCTGAAATCCAGAACAATCCTTAAGAAATTGTTGTTGCTACCAATAAAAAGGAATCTCCCTTGGAAGATGAAAAGATCTACAGGAGAACAATATTCCTCAATTCTCCTATCCTATCCTTCCTCCAGGATTTATATGACAAAATGCTCAGCATTAACAGAATACCACAGCTACAAAAAGAAACAAAATTAACACTAAAGTTGAAAAAACATGAGATTTAAAAATATTTTGAAAGAAAACTTGTAAAAGTCCAAATATTTTGAAAAAAAACATTTTCATCGGGAAAATTCTGTAGTCAAATATTGTATTTGAATATGAAATATGATAATTGATGTTACAGAAAGAGAAAAATATAATTATATATAATGTATTACTATCAAATGTGGATTTAGGAAGGCAAAGCATGAGAAAATAAAAAATTGCTAATTATTACTCTGCCTAACTTGCTTATTTACTTCTGAATGCATTTTCTTCCTTTTTTGACTATCTCTCATATCTTCATTATCTAGAGAAGAGGCACTTAATTTTATTTGTTTTTAGCCTTGCTCCTATTAGTTTCATCTGATAGTGTGTAGATTTTGTGCTGGAACAATATAAAACCATAGTCATCTCTTTTGTTATATGCTTCTGTGCTATTACTTGTGAAGGCCAAAGAATCCCAGTTTAATCTTTGGAAGAAGTTCCTTTGCTTTGATCATCTGTTTTTGTCATTCGCTGGTGAAAATGACAAAAGGGAATCTTTCTTTCACTTCTTATATGCCTTTACTTGAACTAAAGATACTATAAGAGMACTCAGTATTCAGGAGGGATTTACTACGCTTGAATTTTGCTCCCTGTAACCAACAAACACCTCCCTACTCTGAACTTTGAACTGAAACCTTGCGTTAAGTCCCCCTTCCACTTTTTCTTACTCTTTTATCTAGCATCATCCAGTCATGTTACGTTCTTTTTTTTTTTTCTTCCTTTATCAAGCACAATACAATTTTCTTAATCTATAGTTCAAAACATGACCGTATTTTGATAAGTAAGATGCCTGCCAATTTTTCTTTCTGCCATTTTTTTTTTCTTTTTTTTTTTTTTTTTTTTTTTTCCCTTGGCTTTCAATGGCTCTGAGCACGTATCTTCCTTTCCCATGGAACCTCTAATTGTTCTGGCTGTTCAAATAGAGGTGTCGCACAATACTTAGAAATATCAGGAGTGAACTATTATAGTTCTCCGAAGACTTCAGGTTGATAGCTGCATTATCAACAAAATACATGCAGAGAAAGAGACTATAAACAGATCTTATTACTTTTTGTGTTTCAATGACTCTCCTTATCATTCTTCTTTTATTTCCTATTACTTCTCATTTCTTTAATACATCAGACGTGACCTCAAAGTTTGTTTCTATGGATTAGTTAAACTAAAAATACTATGTACATTTTTGTGCCRTGTACTCAAGATGTCCCCACTTGAGCAGGGGCCTGAACTAGATGATGTCTAGAGGTCAGTTCCAATCACAACCATCCTGTGATTCTGTTTTTTCTCCGCAAATTTCTGATTTTGTTTCCATGTATTATTATTTTTTCTATTTAAAAATATTATATAAAATTATTGACATGGCTATAATTTCATCTATATTTTTTTTTTTCTTTATTGAAGTAGTTATTTTCCTCTTCTTCTGCAACTTTTAAAATGCATTCTGTAAATTCAGTTGTGTAAACCTAGAAGAATGAAGGTTTTGTACTTGACATTCAGCTTTGAAAGAAGAAAAAGAAAATTGCTCTTCATTCTTCTTTTGGCTGCCTGTTTTCATACACACAACATTGTGGCAGCAAATGTTATGTACACCTGAAGTTCAGTATGTTTAGTGTTTATTTTCAACAGATTTCTATTATTCTCTCTTTAAACACGTTTTCTTCTTGAACTTTTCTCTGTCAGCTTCATAAGTGAAAATATCACCTTGATCCTTTTGGAATGTGTATTATTTATTTACTTTATATATGCAGAATTGTAGGATTTTTTTTTCATTTCCTGAATATTCTCTTATCTTTAGTTTGAATTCTTTTTCAACTCCATTTACTCCATCTATGGGGATGTTTTAATTTTAACTTCACATCCTTTGTAGATATCTGTATTCTGTAGATTAATACACAAATACCAAAACAATATAAATTTGAGACAAAATGTATAAACCTTTTGTATTTTTCAAAGGTGAACTAGTTTTTACCCAATCCTGAAATCCTGTTTCTAGGAATTAAGTTGGTATGCATTCTATCACAGATCTATGAACTGACATATATACAGTATTCCCTTTTATTTAGATTTTCTTAAAATTGCATAGGAACTATGTTGATTTGTTCTGCTGTTATGATTGAATAGATTTAAACCTTGTCTTAAATTTTGTCTTAGCATCTGGAAGTCTATTGTTGAAAAACCTGAAAATATGCAAAATATGCAAAATTAACATTAATACCATTAATATTCTGCTTATCTGTATTTTTTAAATTATTATTCAGACTAATGTTTGTATTGTTGCTGTTTATGTATAGTTGTATTTTTATCAAAACAAGTGAACAAGGTTAACTAGATTAGTAATTAAGAATCAATGCTATGAATTGAAGCAAACCTCATCTTTAACTGTGGAGTTGATAGTATAATTATGAAAAAAAAAAAAAAAAAAGAAGAAGAATGAACTCAGACATTTAGACCACATTCCTTTTGTTTTACAAATGAAGCAAGAATCAGCACTATGTACAGCTCTGAAAAAAATACTGCAAAGGCAGAAACAGTGCTAAGAAATTGCCTACAAAGAAATATTTCATACTCATTCAGATAGAGAAGCCACCTGGTTGAAGGAATAGTTAATAAATAGAATAATTATTTTATTAATAACGTCAGGAGCAGTCTTTTTTTTTTTTTTTTTTCCCTACCTAGATAAATTAATTCTCTCTCATACAATTTTAAACCAAAATGTTTATTCAAAATATAAAAAAACACAACATTACAAAGAGACAATTGTTTCAATTATTCTAGAATGAAAACAAAACAAAATGAAAAGTTCATTTCTTTTTTTTCTTTGCGTAGATAAAAGAATTAAAAGTTATTATTATGAAGGTTATGGTATCATACAGAAGAATGTCAGGGACTAGAAAATGACAGAGGTGTCCTGCCTAAACCTGAAGAAGAACTTGTATGAAAAGCCTACTTCCTTTAAGTGTTGCACTGTAAACAAAGTAGTTCTGACAGATAGGGTTCATCAGATCTAATTTTAGATATGTGCACAGTGTAGACATCTAAGTATGAGCTACCATAATAGTCAGGAAGAAACTGGCACTGCATAGTGAGAAGTATCTTATTATTTTTGACATTAACTTGTTCTAGAAATGCCTGTTTCTCTTCATTAATTAAAAGGGCAGTCTAGACAACCAGTTCAGATGCTTATACGAACAGGATAGATGTCTACATTCAGTCAGATGAAACTCCCCTAATATGTGATTATAATTTGACTGGATTTTTTCAGCTTCAAACGTGTCAACAAATTTTCTAGGTGAATTTCCTCGTGGTATTATGAAAGTAAACTACTATACCTCCAGTGTTATCTCTACTTATATAAAATTATGAACCTTTAAAATCTTAATTACTGGTGAAATATTTTTTATTGTATTAAAATTCTATTGGTTTCCAATTTCTYTCTTGCTATTTACAGGCTGTTTCCACATCCAAAATTTCTATTTTGAGTGTCTACAAATGCCTCTTTCACTCCAGGAGTTATTCCTAGGCCCATATCAGGTGGTGCACAGGTGCTCATATCCAAATATTGTCTGACTGGGTGCAAGATGAAGGCCAGCAACTTCAAAACTTTTTGTGTGTGTGTATATGCATATTTTTTTTTTCAAAGTGCCTGCAAAACTCTGCAGTGTGCCTAAAACCATACTTGTTTGTTTATTTCCATGAGCTGTGAAATTAGTATTGTTGTATACCATAGTTTAAAGCATAAAGGCATATGGATATGTTTGCAGATATGAATGCCATTGGGATAATGTAGGAGGGTGGTACAGAAAAGACAGATGTATTCTCATTTTTATTGCCTTTTGTCCCTGGAGCATTCTCCTCATTGAACTGAMCCTGGACTCTGTTTCAGGAGAATTTATTTGTTTCCCCAACAGAGGAGAATGAATTTAAATTTCTGTAGTGTAGAAAATCATAGAACAAAGATTCAGGGCATAATCAGAAAGTTAAATTATATGATGATATAAAGGCATCCCAGGAGAGCAAATATGTCTCCATCCAGCCAGAAAGGACTTTTTTTTTTTTTTTTTTTYTTCTTTTTCTCTTTACCACTGAAGATAGGGGTAAAAAGCTTCTCAAAAAAAGTATGTTAAAAAAAAAAAAACAAAAAAAAAACCAAGGCTGAAGTCTTACAATACGTAGAGAGAACGGGGGTTATATCTCTCCCTGATTTTCTCTTTATTTTCTCTGGTCTTTGGTACATGCTACTGTTCAGTCTCCTTCTCCAAAGGATGATACCAAAATTGCATAGTTTTGTGTCCTGGATACTTCTGTGAAAAAAAAAAAAAAAAAAGCTGGATCTAATGTTAAGCCTTTTGAATTAGTAGCCTCACAGTTTGACAAATTGCATTAGATAATTTTGGTATCTTATATTCAAGTAGCTCTGCTAGCTCTTTTTTTTTTTTTTTTTTTTTTCTTTTTCTAGATTATCCTAAGGAGCATTTTTAGTTAGCCAAATTTAAATTTAATTTAAGGAAAATGTTAAGTAGAGATTATCCTTTGTTTTTTTATAAAAAAAAAGTCTTTGCTTAACTGTGGAAGTACAGCATTTGATTCTCCTATGTCTACTATGGGTAACTTTGGTGGATTCTCATAGATTTAAGTTGTTAATTTGGTTAGTTGAAAAATAAAAAACATAATTTTCAGACATAATTTCTAAGATTTTACAATCAATCTGCCTTCTTTAGTCCTTGTATATCAACATCTATAGACATATTTCTGCAGAATATTTCTGCAGACAAGWTTCAAATTTCATGTCTTCAATTTATACCCTGAGGCTGTGATCCTCTAAACAAACTTTGGTGTGAACTGAAGCCATTTCACAGGAGGCAGTAGGTCATCTCCAAATAATTTATTTCATAATTCAAGCCTTCATTTTACCTTCTTGAAAAATATTCACTGAGTAAAATGTCTAAACAATGTTTAGCAAATGGAATGCTGGCAAAACACGTGCTTTACTGCTTATTACTCATTATGCACATACTTGTTGCCCTTTCCCTGTAACAAAGGAAAGTAACAAAGACTTTTGCATTGTTTTCCTTTCTTTCCAATGAATAGGTGGGTAAAAAAAAAAAAAAAAAAAAAAAAAAAAAAAGTAAGAAATGTTAATACAATCAAAATTTACAAAAATGTAAATGGATAATTATTTACTAGCATTTAACTAGTATGTGAGTATACTAGTCATATACTATAGATGTGACTGTTGTAATAACATACACATACTATTAGGAGGCAGAACTGCCATTAGGAGGTGAAACTCCCATTAGTATCCATTTAGTAAAGSAACTCTTTGCATGTCCCACAATCATTTTTCTGTAAATGCAGCCATTCAAAATAAACGACTCATTTRAGAATATTTCTTCATGTGTAAATTCACAGATCCCTGTAAATCCACAAATGTTTTTGTTCCAAAGTTCATCAGTTCCTGGGTGAAGTTCCCATGAGAACTATGTTTTGTCTTTTGTTTTTGTTTTCAGATATAAATGAAATTCCTAACACAGTTATGTTTCTACACCTGCTAAATTAAGGTAATATAACACCTGGAAAAGTATTGTGAAGTCTACCGACATAATTTTTGTACTTTTGAAAACCTGCAGTTTTCTAAGAAAGAATGTTTAGTTGAATGATTGTAATTTAAGCAGGAACACAGAGTCTAGTAGATAGACTAAAGATATAAAGGATAGTCTCATGTTATAACTAATGTGAATAAATTGGTTGAAAAAAAATGGAAGAAAAAGTAAAAATTAAGCTTTTCTCATTACCCTTCCTCTATAAATATGTGTTAAAAATTGTGTCTCAAGCATCTACAGAGCTCATAGACTTGAAGAGTCAAAGAATGTAGAGACTTCACTGAAAAAAAGGAAAATAGTCTGGAAATACCTCAGTATCTCTGCTTTGTCTTGTGCTCACACATTCCTATGATAGTGTTCTGACCCCATAGAAGTCAGTGGAAATTCAGACATTAATTTTAAATAGGTCTGACTTTCACTTATGGGCTTTGATCTTGAAAAGCTCCCCAATAAGATAAATAAATAAATAAATAAATAAATAAATAAATAAATAAATAAATAAATAAAAAGTTCAGGCTTCTGCCGGTGTAGAAAAATGTATCAAATTCTTCTCCAAGAAAGACATCTTAAATAAGATAAGATCAGGAATCCATTTCCTTTTTACAAAGCTATTGCAGTGGAAAAAGAGAAACTTTTCTGAAATGCAAGGATGTGAATTCCTCTTCTACTTTTTCCCTCTCCTAGAATAGACTAGTGATATAGTGAACAGATTGGATTAATTTAAAAAGAGAAAATTATGTGTAAGGGTTCAGGTTAAGTGGCCCTGGTTAAGAAATATTCAGAATATGTGGATATATTTTAAAATAGCTGGAATTTGGTGGGTGGGKTTTTTTTTTACCTTTTTCTTATGTTTAATGTGAATCTAGATTTCATTGAAATAACTTTCCTAAAAAATATATTCTACAAGTGCATAAAAATCCTCATCTTTTTTACTATTACATTTCATAAATAAAAATAAATACTGTTTCAAGGAAAGTTAATGAGTCTCCAATTTTTAAGTTGATTGATGATCTTTTTTTTAATATTCCAGTTGTTCTGAGATAAAATTTAGAAAGTTTAGTTAGTTCATTGCTCTCAAAATTATATATATTCCATTTACAAATAGAATGCTATCTAATTTTACTTATTGAAACTGGCAGAGAAAGAGCTGTTGTTTTTGAGGTCAGTGAGTAGTGGAGCCCTGAAAGGTCTTTCTCCCTTCCCTTTCTTTATTGCATTCATTTTTTTTTTTTTTTTCTCCTTTCCCCCAAAATTTATTTTGGTTCCATATTCTGTGATGACTGTATTCAAAAGAATTTGATAAGATTTGTGTTAAATCAAATAACAGTTATCAAGACAATATTTTCATAAGCCCATCACATTTTTCTTTATTTGTGTGCTCTTGAGAAAATCTAGTGATCTTAGTGAGAACTGATGACAAGGTGAAATCAAGGGGGCACAATGTGTCCTCTCCAAGCAAAAATGCTAGCATTGTGATTTAAAGGATTGTGTGTGCTCACTTTAGTAACTGCTATACTTGCTGAGTTTCACAAAATCATACCAATCTCTCTGTGCAGAAATTGAGAGAAGTGATGAATGTTTTCATTGCTGTAGGTGAGTCATACAATCTCTTCTCCTTCTTATTCCTTTGGAGGATTTAACATTTGAGAAAATGCAGCTCCTTGTTATTGCTTATAGGCTGCCAAACAACAAATTTCAAAATTTACAACTGGCTGCACTGCTGAGCTTATACTCTGCATCCTATTTGTCTGGGTTGTGAATAAGACTCAGAACCATTGAGGCATCTGTGTACATGTCAGCATCCACAAATTTACACTGTGTTCAGTGCAATTCATTTCCACCCTGATGCTCATGCAATGTTCACTTCATATCTCTAGGTTTAAACATCTATATTACTTTGTACTTTGCAGTAGGTTGCATTTTAACAAATGCTATTAAATTTTTCAAGGGAATCTCGGTCTTAGAATTGAGACATTACCACAACCAAACTGATGATGGTTAAAATTGTAAGATTAGTTTAGAACTGTTACATTCAGTGCATATTTTGGATGGGTTGGTTGGATATATTTTGTCATGGTCAATAATGGATATGATTCAAAACTGATTTTTGGTACTAAAAATAAAGGAATTCCTTAGGGAGAAAAGGCAATTATAGTACATAATAATAATATTTACAATAGGGAATGTTAAGCTTCAAAATATTTAAGTGGCATTATCTGACCAACTTAAACTATAGTGCAAGGGTTTATTCCAATAACCATCTTGCAGGAGGGTCAAAAGCTTGACTTGAAAAACTTAGAGAAATTCTCTTTTGTAAAATGCACAGTGGTTCTTGTTCATCATCATATACCCCAAGAATTTGTCCATACTTCTTTTTTTCTGCATTTTAATACTATTTTGGAACTACCAAATTAGAGACAGGTAACAGATGGAAATAATCAATATACTAGCTGATAAATAAGAGGTAATAACAACAACAGCTAAAATAAAATAAAATAATTGACAGAAACTGTTTCTCATTTGGGCTTTTATAGAGTGTTTTTGGAGGTGTTTGAATTATTTCCTTCTGAAAGCAATTTTCTATTGATATTAAACTGTAACACATAAATATAGGAAAATATATGTCTTATTTTTTATATTAAAAAAGGGAAGCGGCAGGTACATGATGAATAGTCTTTTAACACATTTATATGTATATTACAGTTTTTCTGGCAAATGAATCTCTCTGGTATTCCTAAAACATTTTGGAAAGCCTTCAGGTGAGAACTGGTTTTGAATGGGATAATTAACCTTGACAGTAATTTCTTCATATCAGAGCCAAATAGCAGTTGGAAAGATGTATTCACTTTTCACAGAGTGCTAGGTACTTATGGCCTGGAAAGAGGCTATAATGTGTTCAAAGAAAGTGTATTTCAAATAGGCACTGAAAAGTGTTCCAGCAGAGATCCATCCATCAAAACCCTGAAGATGGACATGATTCACACAGGATGTAAAAAGGCCCTGTCTGCATGCTTACTGTAGATTATTTTCAATCCTAGATCCCAYAGGATAATTACATATGCATTATCTTAAACAACGCTTTTCAAATTCTCATATTAATAGGCACTTATTTYTCCCTAAGACTAACAAAAAGTAGGAATAATTAATTCAAGTTATATCAGATCTATTTCCATGATTGTGAAGGTAAATTTGCTTTCAATGCAATCCCTAAAAAAAGATGCATTTTGGTGTTTTTGAAAATTAGAATAGGTCTAAGGTTCATTCAGTGTTATTCATTCCTTGCTTTTCACTCTATATATATTTTTTCTGTTTATTCTGATGTTTCAGTGGTTTGCATATTTGTTGCTTTTGGATTTAGATGTAAACTTCCAATATGTAAAATAGTGGCATACTATCAGAGGTAAGTAAAGGGTTTTAACTACTAAAGGTTCTAATATTCATATTCAAACTGCTCATATGATTAGAACCAAAAATAATCCTCTCTAATAAAGTGAGCTTAAGCATTTTAACAATAACTMATAGCAACATCAAGGGACATGTTTCATGTATTCCATAGACTGTTGTTTTTTCTGTCTAAGATGAAGTGAAAATATGTAAAACAGAATTTGATAGGCATAGACTTAAGCTTGTGTTAAATACCTTTGAAAATSCTACTCATCATTTCAATAAACATTTCTCTTAAAGTTGTTCAGTTTTCTATGAAGTGTTCTGCTAACTGTCCTCTCAGACAAACAGGGCTGAATGCACTTACAAAATCTAACTAAATAGAAGGTATACATAGAAACTGTAATTTGCAAAATGATATAACTTCAAGTTGAGATGATCTGCTCTATCCCTGATCCATCTTTCTTATGCTTCACTAGTCAATGAAGTCATGAGAGCTTTCTAGTCAGGAAGAATGTCTCTCTCCTTTATGTATATTCGTGAACAGTTCTGTAAAAGCTGATGACTGCACTGATTAGTTCTCCATAAAACTGTAAGATGAGTTCAGACATTACTTAGACATCAATATTTTAGACATCTGCTTTGTGGTAGATAAATTATACCCTGGAAGTTTCAGTGTAGTAAAACTACACAGTTCCAGTGAAAGTTCCATTGTAGATAGCATCTGTGGGTCAGTTGAGTAAATTAACTACAACATTAATTTCTGTTCAAGCAATAACAGTAAGCCTAAGAAAACAAGATCTAGTTTAAGATTTCTTAATGGATAAATACAGTATTTGTAAATAATTTGTTACCTGCTGTCTTATTGATTTCACATGATAATGGTAATTAAAAATACCTCCTTGGAAGGCAGGAGAAAACCCACTCCAGTCTGTTTGCTAGCAGCATGCCATTCTATGGAATATATAGTTCCACATTGTTTTTTCTTTTTTTTTTATTTTTCACATTTTCAGGGACATATATCAGTCGTAGACACTTTGGACACATGAAAGACTGGGTATGCAGGTATGCATTTGTTTCTAGGAAAGAGAGGAGATGATCTGCCCTCACCTCTTTTGGGATTGACCTCTGTACATATTTCCTTACGTGTACCAATATCTAAGCAGATATGCTCTCATAAACTATGTTAGTGTAAAGTAGTTACCTAAGAACTCTTTATTCTTTAATCACTAAATCAGTTAGATATTAGGGGGTTCAACTTAATAAAGACTTTTAATACAGTAAAACAAAACAGAGATGTGATTGGTAACAGAGGAAAAGGAATCACAGAATAGATGGTATGATTAATATAAGAAATAGAACTTTTTCTTTTGCAGACCTGCTCAGGTCTCAGGAAGGTGTGGGATGCTGAGTGCAATCTCAAGGCATCCCAGAATAAACTCTATGTCTTAAGAAGGAACATAGGCAGGATAAGAAATAGAGGACTCATAAACAGCATCTAATTTCTCGTAGGATTCAGATTTTCTGGTAGAATGCATATGTACTCTTTAAAAGAAAATAACTCTTATAGGAAATTTCCTTTCAGGAATAAACTGCACTTTCTGTAAACTGAAGCAAGATATAAGGGATTTAGTGCAGCTAACCTGGAAATAGATCTTGTCTTATCCATCATTTTTAGGTGACTGTATCATTTCCAGAAAGCTGTATTCTTAAAGAAAAAATCTGCATTCCTTAATATAGTTATGCAAAATAATCCCTGGGAAGGGATATTACTTGTTGACCATTTTACAGATGTTACCTTTTCCACTCTCAAATAGGGCTAAATTTACTTTGTACTACAAAGATGAGCAAGTTTCAGGTTAATATAAAGCTGTAAGTAAATGCAACTTTTATGTTGTTGACTTTGACACGTAACAAAATACTACCTTAGAGTACCTCATAGAAGAGAGAAYCATAACCATTCCAGTGATTACTGCTGATAATGTTTTTTTGATTTAAATTTCAGTTTTCAATGTAATTTTTCAATACTCAATTCAATTTCAATATTCAATATTTCAATATAATTTTCAATGTCTTATTCTTCAAAACATGAGCTTTCTTTCTCAAAATAACTGCATAAACAGCAGTTAAAAGCACACATTACTTAGTAATGTATTCCTGGTACTCAAGACTATAGTTGAGTCCTGTTGGACTGTTTTTTCCTTCAGGAAAGTTCATCCTCTTTTTTATTTTTTCTTTATTTTTTGTCATAATCATATTCTTCTTGATCTTCTTGATCACTCTGCTTCAGGAATCAATAAGTGTGAAGTTAGGAAAAAGAATATAGTCTTCAGGCATATTAATATCTGTTCTTAGAGGTTAGTAGCAAATGATTTTAATATTTCTAGTCAAGATTTAAAGTTATTATTTAACTGGCAGTTATCAGTTAATCCTGATTTTTCTGGAGAATTACTAGAAGGACTCCAAAGAGTCCTGAAGTGTTTTAAATAATTATGTAGCTGCTAGGCAATCTTTGAATCAGGTTGTATTTCAATTTCTTGCCCATGTTCTTTGTTGTATTAATTATCATGGATGAATGCATGAACATATTCAGGACACATTCAAAACAAAATATCTGACCTCATTCTATTAAGCAAGGCCCTCTATTTTTTAAATAAATGCCTCTTCTATTCTGTGGTTTCTCCCAATATMCTTGTAGCACTGGTTTCAATACTGGAAATTTCATGTGGTACTCTTACATTTGCTCTCCAGAGCTTCTTTAGAGCTTAGCTGAAACTATCTACAAAGTGCTGACACAGATAATCTTTCATATTATAAGRTATAATATTTCATTACTGTGTGGAGTCTAGATTGTCAGTACTAGTTGCTTCTTCTATGAAAACAAAAGATTTAATTTTCCAGCAGTCAGTACAATATGTCATACAAATTCTAACACTACCATGGTAGCAGAGATATAAAATGTTCCTCATATAATTTGAAATGTTGTATACTAGGTGTCGTTGCTGTTGGTGTATTTTATTTTAAATAAATATGTATTATCAGATGCRATAGACATGAAAACCAATTACTTGCATGATGGATAGCAGCTGCTTCTGTAATGTTCTTTTAGGGATAATACAAAAATGCCGTGMCATTTAATTTGTTACAGTGTACATATGGATAGAAGAAAAATGTTTAAATAAGCAGTGCTCATTGGAAGTGTTTAAAAATATGTTGAGCCTCAAATAATATAGTATGACTTAAATACCATGTGGAGAACTAAACTTTTTTTCAGAAACTTTCATAAATATTTCTAAATATAGGGTTTTATTTGATTACCTCATGCATTTTAGGGGTCACAGGACACACACTTTCAAAAGTTATGTGATATCTTCTAGTGTCGTGCAGGTGTCTCAAACATCCTGGAACATCCAAAATGATGTTATATATGAACACCTAAGTCTAGATAGAATCACAGAATCAGAGCATGGTTGAGGTTGGAAGGGATCTCTAGAGATCATCTAGTCCAACCCCCCTACTCAAGCAGGAACACCTAAAGCATGTGGGACAGGATCACATCCAGGCGGGTTATGAAGACCTCAAGAGAAGGAGACTCCACAACCTCCTTGGGCAGTTCCGGGCCTCTGTAACACTCACAGGAAAGTTGTTCTTCCTCACATGCAGATGGAACTTCCTGTGTTGCAGTTTGTACCCTGTCCCTTGTCCTGTCACTGGCCACCACTGAGAAGAATTTGGATCCATTCAGTTAACATCCTCCCCTCAGGTATTTATAAATAGATTYCTCCTCAGTCTTCTCTCAGAAGGGTCTGCCTGTGGTAGATGTTTATATTTTGGTTAAAATCAGAGGAATTTAATTATTAGAGTTTGAGGAGTAATTGAGGTCACTCTGAAGTGGGCATTCATACCATCAGTTTGAGCTATAGTTTTCTATAGTTTGAAGCTGAACCTGCTTCTGAAATAATTCTGTATGCTCTCTGGGAGCTTCCATAAAGATTTTAAGGATTATGGATGAGACCACAGGCAGGCTGAAACTATAAAAGTCCATTAACCATAGTGATCAAATGGATCTCAGGAATGTCACAAACTTCTTTTACATATTTCATGTCTTCCTGAACTTGTTCTAGATGCTGTGATAGGCCATGTGATCTGAAGCTGTATCTGTTTTTCCCCTGCTTCCTTCTTTATTCCCTTTTTCATTTTCCTCCTTCAGCATAGGCTCTGGCTTCACTTAATCCTTTTACTAATTTCATTCTCATCACATCATATAAACTGTCATCTCTCTGAAGTCATATAATGAAACACTCCTCATATAATCACAGTAGTAGATGTTTTGGAATAGTCAAGTATATGCAATGTAAAATACACAAATCAATTCCACAGACAAACAAGCAAACAAACAAAAATAAACCTCCTGAGTCTTTTATAATGTTCATGGACAAGTTGTTGAAAAGCATATATATCTATCACAACAAGTGAAAGCAGCCAGTAAATAAATGCATCAGAAGACAGAAACAGTTGCAACAAAATACAAGCTTCCATCATTTCTTCCTACGTAATGTTTTGAAAAAGAGATAAGGTAATTTGCTTTCTGTGCTTACTGACATCAATCACATACTTACAGTGCAGAACATGGTGTCTTTTCATCAAAATACTATTTTCTCTAAGAGCTCAAGGTAGTCATTCCAGAAATATTAATGATATGCTTTAAGCATTATTGGCCCTTGCWTTTCTTTGTAGTTATGATTCAGTAGGCCAAGGCATAGAGAGCTACCTGACTGAATTAACTTTTTGATGGAAGAGAGTATCTGCCTTCTGTAGTACTTCTTTTAACAAATTTTATCTTTATTTCCCTTTGAATGGAAGTGGTTACACCAAAATCATAACATTTTAATAAGCATCAAGGTGATTATTTAAATATTTATTATTATTTAAAAAAGCAAATAATATAACTATATTGCCAATTTTTCAAGGGAAAAGAAACAAAACCTAAATTTTGGTCTCTTTCTCCTTTTTTTTCTTTCTCCTTTTAAATAAAGGACTCCATCCCTCAGTGAAACCTTGGTTACGAAAAGGGAAATTTTGACTATAACCTACTTCAAGAAAAGCATGATAAGAAATTGAATGTTAATATGTAGGTTATATTAGATACTGGTTTAGAATTTCAGAAAAATGAGAGGTAATCAAATGAATGTGTCAAATAATACACAGCATGCAAGAGCCAATTATGGAAATGAGAGCCCAAGGTTAGCTTGCTGCAATATATTTTAATTCTACAAATATTAAAATCAACTTATTCCTTGTATAATAGATGGATATGACAAGAGTTAAAGAGCTCAAAATGTTTTTGTAGTCCCTTGTCTAATTAACATTTCTGTTGTGACCTACATTTCACAGAGCTGTAACTGAATAGATCCCCAAAAGTATATTTTTTGTTTGAAACATTTTATTGTAACATGTTTAAGAGACCAGAGGCAGAGCTATCAGTGTTTATACACCTTATTTGATTGGAAATAAGTGACAAAATAAACTCATATTGCTGCAGTAAATTGCAGAAGAGAAGCTTTCCGTGATAGTATATCACACTTGACTCTAATGGAAGCCTACAGATATTGTGCTGTAATAACATGGGTTTGCACAATAACTCTAGACTGAAAATATTCTATATGAGTCACAGTCTATTTCTTTTTTTTCTTTGCTGTCTTTTCTTAGTCTTTTTTTATTTGTAATACAAAGAAAGTAGATGGAACGCTTTAACCCTGCTAATGTCAGCTAAATTTCAGATTTCTGATCTAAATCTAATTAATTCTTGGTTGGTGTAGAGTCACAATAAGGTTATGTGAAGTACTTGATTATATTCATCGCAGATTGAATTTCCGTATTTAAGGACAAATACTATACAGATTTTTAATACCTTTTTGAAACTCTTCTTCATTTTTCCCTCTGTATTTTGACATTCAACTCTGCAATGGATGGATTATGATAAAACATACTTTCCCCCAACCCTACATGCATTTGTACTACAAAATGCATAGACACATAATATTTTCAAGATAAAGGAAAGGGAGGGAAGAAGATGGCCTAGTAGTGGAATAATATTTGGGATTAATACTTTATAGAATGTAAACTCCACAGAACATTCTCCATAAAAATGTAATTTGACTTCCTCTTTATAGCTTTACTTTTAGTCTTAGAGGCTTGAATCTAATATGAAAGATTAAAAACATAACCACTGATACCAAGTCCTTAAAAAGGAAAAGATATTTTTATTTTGATTTGTAAAATACACGAATACTGGTCTAGCATACAAGCCTCCCTTAAATATAGCACCTTTTCACAGCTATGTAATCTTGATTTTGGAGTAGCTCGAACATTTGATAAAAGGCATGTCTGGTGTGCTAGATCATTAATTTGTAGATCCATAAATCATTTGCATTTTAATCTTCAGACATCTCAAAAACAAACAAAAAATGTGTTCAGAATGATATTGTACCAGATGCAGTGGACACAAATAGAAAAAGTGATGAGACATTATAGATCCTTTCTTCTTCCTATTAAAAAAAAATACTAGCTACATTGTAATGAATTTCATATCAGGAAACAGTGTATATGAACGAGTGCACATATCAGTTCTCTCCATTAGATTTCATGACTTGTGTTGCTTATGAGTATTTTTTTTCTCTTTCGCAGAAGTGCAAATCCGTTTAACACTTGAATAAAACTTCATAAAAGCTACTTAGCAAACTCAAATATGCTGAGAGCAACAAAGTTCTCATTGGTCAGTGACAAGCAAATGAACAAATGAATGACAAGTGAATGACAAGTATTTAAGTCCTGAATGGATATCAGAGCGAGTGCTCTCAAGTACGCTTTTTATTCAAGTACTGTGAATATATGTATCATCGAAAAAGCAGATTAGGAGGTGAAAAGTACAAATTATGATGTAAATTATTATTCTTTATATGTAAGGAGTGGGTACTTATGGGTACTTTATAGAAGAGGGAAGGGGAATGTATTAGAAATATTTTAGGAAATAAACGTTATTTGTGTGTTTTACAAGATTWTATTTTGGACAGAACATCATGACAATAGTCATCTATAGTAAAACCTATCAGATAAAATAAATGAAAAATACAGTGGTGGGAGGATATGAGTAATAGTTTGACAGCCTTGCCTTGCCCTGTCTTGTCTTGCCTTCCGTTAATCCTTCTTCCTTTCATTCCTTTKTCATATATCTGACTGAAAAACTATATGCTAAGCTAGATTAGGAAAAAAATAACACTGAAACATTTTGACATTACACATGCAGAACTGTAGAATTATTTTTACTGGTATTATTTCCTCAATYAATTTAAGTCTCTTGGATAGATACCAGGAAATGAAGATCTGTAAACACCATTTTAAATACTACAAGGTAGGTAAGCATTTATACTTCTTGCTTTATATTGTTCTTTACAGTGTAATTGTAAAAAAAAAAAAAAGACATTTAAATTTAGAGTTTATCAATTTACAGTTGTCATTTAGTGCAGAATTCAAATAGGAATTATTTCCCTTTGCAAGGATACTTGGAAAGGAATCACTCAGATAATCAAGTCGAAACAAAGACGAAAAGTTTAACTAAAGAAAAATTTAATGTAGCACTAAATGGTAAAATCTAGTGACATAAATTATTTTCAGGAAACTTTTGCATGTAACAGGGAATTGCCAAAAAACAATAAAAAAAACCCTTTCTGAATATATTCAATTAATGTTTTAGATGAAATTCAACCATCTTCACCAGATCAAACATCTGTTTCAATACTATACTGGGCCTATCTTAAAGAATCTTCTAAAGTTCTGCATTTCTCCCAGGAAGCTTTAGATACTTTGTGTTGTCATTTTCAGATAATCTGAAATACTTCTGTCTATAAGGAAAGGGTCACTTTCTTCTATTTTATGGTAGCATTTGAAAAAATAAACCAATAAAACCAGAAAAACACATGGGAATAGCAAGAGAATTGCAGAAATATGTATATATATTTTAAATGATTTTTGGTTGCATTAAGGGCAATATTTGTTTATATACATGGTGAAAAATGTCTATGAATTTTCTGAGTTTCTAAATAATTGCTGAATATATAGGCACTATGTCACAATTATGCTACAGTTTTCATATATGACAGAAGAGTTATGGTTACACACTAATTTTCACAGTCCATGAATTCTGAGAACTGGATCATGCAGTCTGGCATGTCTCATCTGGCCAATTTAATAACCAAAGGGAGTAATTTTGTCTTTATATCCTTTTAACTGAGAAGCACCACAACAGATATTAAGTATATATTTATTTTTGCTTCCAGAATTGCAGTGATTGAAGTCATAGCTAGAAGAGAAAAACAATGAAAGTTTAAACTGTGTTGGCTGATATACTGTTACTTATCTTTATCTCTGAAGAAAAGATTTAGTATGATCACACAGGTCCACACCACTCAGGTGACAGATGGTGGCAAACCCATTTTAATGTCACTGTATGTCACTGTGAACACTGTGAACATGGATCATCTTCATCCTCAAATCTGCTATTGAAATAGGAAATTTGTTTTTAGGGGAAAAAAAAAAAAAAAACTAGCCAGAATCTCATATAGTTAAAAAAAAAATGAAGATATTATCATGAAAAATACCCTGAATCAAKTGATACAGCATCAGTATGTACGAAAAGTGTGCAATATCATGTACAGAATGTCCTTTATAGACTTTTCAGTCAGTTTTGTATATTTTTTATGGAGCAGTCCACTCTTGCTGCTGGTTATATCAGGCAAATCCTATAGGTTACAATGGGACTAATGTTGCCTTTTCTCTTCCATTAACTCGGGCAATTTATATCATTAAACTGTATCCAAGTGCTAATTAGCCAATATCTAAATTCTTTCTTTCCCACAGCTTTCTGAAGAAATATATAAGCTCATCTTGCATTTTCCTGTTTTCATTTAGTGCATCTTATGATAGAAAATATTTGAGAGGTTCATTAATCTTCATCTTTCATTGAATAAGCTGAGCCATGGCTAAGGTCAAAAAGATATTTCCAGAAATGATCTGACATAAACTTCACATGAGTTACTGCCATTTATTTATTGGTCTTGCTCTGAAGCACCTGATACAATTCTTCAGGGAAGTATGATAACGATTCTAAGGTGGCTGAGTGATATTATTCTTTTTTGAATTATAGGGTAAAATTCTGAATAAATGTATTTGATTAGTTTGTGATACATGTTGAGGGAAATAACTCTTTATACATATATATATATATATATATTTTTTTTTTCTAGTAGGACTAATGTGAATTTTATAATCTTCTTTCATTGCCTTCTAACTTGGTATAAGCTAACATTTGGTTTAATGAAAAAAATCACTTTAAACTAGTTGAGGGACTGATCTGTTGAATTGATCTAAAGCCAAAATATAAAATAACTGTTTTTTTATTATTTACTTTAGATACTAAGGAGAGAATCACAGAATCCAAATAGTTTCCCCAGGTTCCCTTTCTTGTAAAAGGAGAAAATCATAATTATGAAGAGTTACTTACAGTTACTACGCTTATGATTCAGGCAATCTGGTTGATTAGTAAAGTAAAATACTAAAAGATGGAAACTAATTGCTGTCTTCAGCTCCTTGCTGAAAAGGCTGTAGAAAAGATGCTTCTCAGAGATGCACTAAGACAGAGATGCACAGAGATAAGCTGCAGCAAAATGGAATCATGGATGATAGAGAATGGGAGAGAACCTTGATGGCTGAAGGAAAATGTTGCATCTATCTTCAAAAAAGTCCTAAAGGAGATTCCAAGGAAGTGCAGAGAAATCACTCTTACTTCACTTAATAACTTGGAAAAATGACGGAGTAAGTCTTCCTGGAGCACATTTATGRGTACATCTCTGTGGAGATTTTCAAAACTTGATCAGATGAAGCTCTAATTAACCTGGCCTAGCATCCTGTCTGACCCTGCTTGATGAGGAGGTTGGCCAGAGGGCTCTTCCAAGCTGAATTATCTTGTGATTCAATGATCCTATTCTATGAAAAAAAAAATGGATTTTTTAAAGAAAACAACAACAACAAAAAGCACAATAATATATACTGGAATGGTTSCCAGGGAGGCTGTCAAATCTCCATCACAGTTTGTACTGAAAAACTGGACCTAAGTAACCTTTAYCAATTTGGCAAAGAATGGACCATATGTCCCTTCCAATCTGAATTATTTTATGATTCTGTCAATTAAAAAAAAAAAAAAAAGCCATAAGGAAAATCTTTAATGTCAAAAAAAAAAAAATCTAAATGTAAAACTAATACTCTGAAAATGCCAATTCACCAATTGGAAATATGGGGATTCTTAAGACACTTTTTAGTTCTGAAGTTTCTCAAGTGTCTGAAGGTCTCATGGTTGCATGACTTTGGACAGGGCAGAACCACTCATGATACAGTGATACAGTGGAGTAAATAAGGTAGCTAAGTAGTTTAGCTATATTATGTAAAAAAATATAAGYTGAGATGTATTTTTGAGAAATATTTGTTGGAATATGTATTTCTTCAAAACCTGTATCTTCCAAATACTTRTTTTGTTCAGAGTTTAGAAGGAAAGCATACCTTCTTGGCTTTTTTTTTTTTGTAAAACAGGCAGTGGACTTTGTTTTGTCACACATCTTTCTTCCACTTCTGTCAATGAGATGGTCAATAAGGCAGAAAGTAGGAGATRGTTTYTTTCTGAGTATTCACAGAATCGCATAGAATGATTAAGGCTGGAAGGCACCTCTAAGGTTCATTTAGTCCAAYTCCTCTGCTCAAGCAGGGACACTTAGAGCATGTGGCACAGGGTGGCATCCAGGTGAGTTTGGAAGACATCTAGAGAAGGAGACTCCACAACCTCCCTGGGCAGCCTGTTCCACTGCTCTGTCACCTTCACAGTGAAGAATTTCTTCCTCACATGGAGATGGAATTTCCTATGTTTTAACTTACACCCATTACCCCTTGTCCAGTCACTGGCCACCCCTGAGAAGRGMTTGACTCCTTCCTCCCTGCATTCCTCCTTCATGTACTTATACATGTTAGTCAGATGCCCTCTCAGCCTTCTCTTCTCCAAGCTAAACAGGTCCAGCTCTTCATATGAGAGATGTTCCAGTCCCTTAATCATCTTGGTTGCCCTCCACTGGACCCTCTCTAGAAGCTCCACATCCCTCTTATACTAGGGAGCCCAGAACTGCGCACAGTACTCCAGGTGCGGCCTCACCAGAGCTGAGTAGAGGGGCAGAATCACCTCCCTTGACCTGCTGGCAACACTCCTCCTGATGCAGGCCAGGATCCCACTGGCCTTCTGGGCCACGAGGGCACACTGCTGACTCACGGTTAACTTAGTGTCAACCAGKACTCCCAGGTCCCTCTCCGTGGAGCTGCTTTCCAGCAGGTTGACCCCTAATCTGTACTGATGCCTGGGGTTATTCCTCCCCAGGTGCAGCACCCTGCACTTGTCCTTATTGAACCTCATGAATTTCCTCTCTGCCCAACTCTCCAGCCTGTCCAGGTCCCTCTCAATGTTCATTGGTCAGTCAGGATGAGTTGTTCCATCACTTTTCCAGAGATGGAGGTTAGACTRAATGGCCTGTAGTTGCCTGGATCCTGTATCCCACTGGCTTTCTTGGCCACGAGGGCACACTGCTGGCTCATGGTTAACTTGTTGTCCTTTTTGTTAACTAGGTTATTCCTCCCCAGGTTCAGGACCCTGTRTTTGTCCTTGTTGAACCTCATGAGATTCTTCTCTGCCCAACTCTCCAGCCTGTCCAGGTCCCTCTGAATGGCAGCACAGACCTCTGGAGTATCGGCCACTCCACCCATCTTGGTATCATCCGTAAAATTGCTCAGGGTTCATTCTGTGCCCTCATCCAAGTCATTGATGAAAAAGATGAACAGCGCCAGGCCCAGTACTGACACCACAGGCCTCCARCWRGACTCAGMCCCATTTATCACCACCCTCTGAGCTCTGCCATCCAGCCAGTTGCACCATGCATCCACCTCACTGTGCACCCATCCAGTCCACACTCCCAGAGCTTCTGTATTAGGATATTATGGGAGATCGTGTTGAAAGCCTTGCTGAAGTCAAGGTAGACAACATCCACGGCTCTCCCCTCATCCAGATGGCCAGTCATCCCATTATAGAAGGCTGTAAAGTTCGTTGGACATGACTTCCCCTTGGTGAATCCATGCTGACTACTCCTGATCCCCTCGTTCTCCTTGACATGGTGCCTTCCAGCCTTAATCATTCTATGTGATTCTGTGAATACTCAGAAAGAAACTATCTCCTACTTTCTGCCAAGGACAACAGGTTCCAACCCCAAGACAAGATGTGAAGATGGTAAAGAGCAGAGGAATGCGTGGATAAAAGTCCAGGGTCRAGGTGGCAAGGTGAAACCTCCTCCCACCCTACCCTATAGGGTCCCCCTGGCAAAGAGGTATGAGGCCCTGAAGGAGGTAGGGCAGTCGGTGGAGGGTGAGGGGGTGGCTCCTTCCCCTCCAGAGGAGGTGCTGCAGTCAGAAAGGCCAGCTGCGCAGGTTGTCACCGTGGGCAGGAGGCAAAATAGGAGGGTTATTGTTGTGGGTGATTCCCAGATTCAGGGAACAGAGGCACCGATTACTAGACCCGACCCTTTCTCAAGGGAGGTCAGTTGTCTTCCTGGGGCCCAGATTAGGGATGTCACYAGACGACTTCCCAGGCTGGTCCGACCCATGGACTATTATCCCTTGATGGTCCTACATGTGGTTGCAGAGGAGGCGGCAACGCATAGCCTGAGAGCAATTAAAAGAGACTTTAGGGAGTTGGGGCAGACGATCAGGGACACAGGCGGGCAGGTCTTCCTCTGTTCCATACTTCCCAGTGCGGCCGGCAATACAGAGAGAAATCATAGGGTACAGTCCATTATCATGTGGCTCCATGACTGGTGTCATCGCCATAACTTTGGCTTCTTTGGTAACAGGAAGTCTTACATGGTACCAGGCATGATGGCACCCAATGGGGTCCAYCTTTCTCAAAGGGGGAAGAGGGCYCTGGGTCAGGAGCTAGCTGGGCTCATCATGAGGGCTTTAAACTAGATTCGATAGGGGAGGGGGGTATCCGTGGGGTGGCAAATGAGATGGTGCCTGATGGCCCGTCACACCATCCACAGCAATCTAGAGCTGTGGCCTGTGAAGGGTCCTCTAGGACTGTAGAGGCCTTAGGGYAAAATAGGAGAACTTCTGAGAGCCCGTCCAGTCAGGCTGCAGCTGTCCCRACAAGGAGGAGAGGCACATTGGGAGCCCCGCTCAAATGCCTCTACATAAACGCACGCAGCATGGGGAATAAACAAGAGGAGCTGGAGATGCATGTGCGGCTACAGGGCCATGATCTCATTGCGATTACTGAGACATGGTGGGACAGCTCCCATGACTGGAATGGTGGGACATGGTGGGACAGCTCCCATGACTGGAATGTGGCCATGGAGGGCTACAGGCTTTTCAGGAGGGACAGGGCAGGAAGGTGAGGTGGCAGAGTTGCTCTTTATGTGAGGGAGCAACTGGAATGCTGTAAAGTAGAGAAAAGAAAGTAGAGAGCCTGTGGTGAGGATAAAGGGGCAAGCCAACAGGGGCAACACGGTGGTGCGAGTTTACTACGGGCCTCTTGACCAGGACGAGGAAGTGGACGAAGCCTTCTACGGGCAGCTGCGGGAAGCCTCCCGATCACAGGACCTGGTCCTCCTGAGGGACTTCAACCACCCTGATATCTGCTGRGAAAACCACATAGCCAGGAACAGGCAGTCCAGGAGGTTTCTGCAGAACATTGCAGATAACTTCTTGATGCAGGTGGTTGAGGAGACAACAAGGGGAGGGGCGCTGCTAGATCTCATACTAACAAACAGAGATGGTCTAGTGGGAAATGTGAGGGTTGGGGGCAGTCTGGGCTGCAGCGACCACAAGATGTTGGAATTCACGATCCTGCATGGAGGAAGCCGGGCAAGAAGTAGGATATCTACCCTGGACTTCAAGAAAGCCAACTTTGAGCTCTTCATGGAGCTCCTTGGAGCAGTCCCCTGAGTCAGGGTGCTAGAAGGAAAGGGGGTCCAGGAGAGCTGGCTGATATTCAAGCATCGCTTCCTCCAAGCTCAGGATCAGTGTATTCCCACAAAAAAAGAAGTCGAGTAAGCGGGGTAGGAAACCTGTATGGATGGGTAAGGAATTGCTGGGCAAAGTGAATGAGAAAAAAAGAGTGTACAGCTTGTGGAAGAAGGAACAGGCCACGTGGGAGGAACACAGGCGCATCGTCAGAGAATGCAGATGCGAAATGAGGAAGGCCAAAGCCCGGGTGGAATTAGAGTTGGCGAGGCATGTCAGGGACAATAGGAAGGGTTTCTRTAAGTATGTCAACAGCAAGAGGAAGACAAGGGAAAATGTTAGTGCACTGCTGAATGGGGAAGGGGCCTTGGTGACGGAGGATGCCGAGAAGGCAGAGTTACTAAATGCCTTTTTTGCCTCTGCTAAGGCGACCCTCCATGAACTGCAGGGCTCAAGTGGAAGAGATATAAATGGGCTAAAGAAAGACCTTCCGCGGGCTGAGAAGGATTGGGTTAGGGATCACTTAGGCAAACTGGCCACTCAAAAATCTATGGGCCCAGATGGGATGCACCCAAGAGTGCTGAGGGAATTGGCCAAGGTTATTGCTCTCCATCATCTCTGAGAGGTCCTGGAGAACAGGGAATGTGCCCGAGGACTGGAAGAGAGCCAATGTCACTCCAGTCTTCAAAAAGGGCAAGAGGGAGGAGTCGGGCAATTACAGGCCGGTCAGCCTCACCTCCGTCGCTGGAAAGGTGATGGAGCAGTTCATCCTAGAGAGAATCTCCAGGCATATGGAGGAGAAGAAGCTGCTGAGGAGCAGTCAGCATGGATTCACCAAGGGGAAGTCATGTCTGACGAACCTCATAGCCTTCTATGATGGGATGACAGGCTGGCTGGATGAGGGGAGAGCCATGGATGTTGTCTACCTTGACTTCAGCAAGGCTTTCAACACCGTCTCCCATACTATGCTCATACGGAAGCTCCAGGAGAGTGGACTAGACAAGTGCACGGTGAGGTGGATCGAGGGCTGGCTGGATGGCAGAGCTCAGAGGGTGGTGATAAATGGGGCCGAGTCCAGTTGAAGGCCTGTGGCCAGTGGTGTCCCMCAGGGGTCAGTACTGGGCCTAGTGCTGTTCAACTTGTTCATCAATGACCTGGATGATGGCACTGAGTGCACCCCTGATCAAGTTTGCAGATGGTAYCAAGATGGGTACCATCTGGTGGCCGACAATCYAGAGGGTTGCCATCCAGAGGGACCTGGACAGGTTGAAGAGTTGGGCAGAGAGGAACCTCATGAGGTTTTCTGTGGAGAAGAGAAGGCTGAGAGGGGATCTAATTAATCTGTATAAGTTCAGGAAGGGAGAATGCAGGGAGGAAGGGGACAGGCTGTTTTCACTGGTGGCCAGCGATAGGACGAGGGGTAATGGTCATAAGCTGGAGCACAGGAAGTTCCGTCTCCAGGTGAGGAGGAACTTCTTTACTGTGAGGGTGACAGAGCAGTGGAACAGGCTGCCCAGGGAGGTTGTGAAGTCTCCTTCTCTGGAGGTCTTCAAAACCCACCTGGATGCCACCCTGTGCCACATGCTCTAGGTGTGCCTGCTTGAGCAGGAAGGTAGGACTAGATGATCTCTAGAGGTCCCTTCCAACCTTGAATATTCTGTGATTCTGTGACATGCCTAAAGATGGTCTCTAGAATGAGCTGCTCCATCACCTTTTCAGGGACTACATTCCTGTAGTTGCCTGGCACCTCCCTCTTGCCCTTTTTGAAGACTGGCATGACATTGGCTTTCTTCCAGTCCTCTGCCACCTCCCCCTCTCTCCATGACCTCTCAACGATGATGGAGAGCAGCTGAGCAGTAACCACCCCCGTAGTTCCTTCAGCACTCTTGGGTGCATCCTATCCGRGCCCATATATTTATGGGTGGCCAGTTTGCCTAAGTGATCCCTAACCCTCGATCCCCTCGACCGAAGGTCTTCCTCTCTGGACTGTATTAAATCTCTGTATAAATGGCCTCTCTGGACTGTATTATGCCAGCCTCTCTGGACTATATTTAGTCCTTCTTGTTGAGAATTATATGTATGAAATCTCACAAAAGAAATAACACCTTCTCAATATTTGTGGAAGCTGTTCTTTATATAAAAYAATTAAAAATTCTCAGGGAAGAAAGAATAAACAAAAGGGTTAGACTGCTCACAATTTAATGATTACAGAGATATCTGGGAGAYGAAGGACATTGTCTCTGAACACTTGCAGAAAAGCTGTTTACATAATTAAATATAAGGTAAAAAGAACAGCTTTGAATCTTCATCAGATAAGGAAAGGAATTTACCATATTCAGAATATTTCAGAATATTTAAGGTTGGAAGGGACCTCTACAGATCATCTAGTCCAACCTTCCTGCTCAAGCAGGCACACCTAGAGCATGTGGCACAGGGTGGCATCCAGGCGGGTTTTGAAGACCTCCAGAGTAGGAGACTCCACAACCTCCCTGGGCAGCCTGTTCCACTGCTCTGTCACCCTAACAGTAAAGAAGTTGCTCCTCACCTGGAGACGGAACTTCTTATGCTTCAGCTTGTGGCCATTACCCCTCGTCCTATCGCTGGCCACCAGTGAGAACAGCCTGTCCCCTTCCTCCCTGCATTCTCCCTTCCTGAACTTATACATATTAATCATATCCCCTCTGAGCCGTCTCTTCTCCAGAGAAAACAGGCCCAGCTCACTCAGCCTCTCTTCATACGAGAGATGTTCCATTCCCTCAGTCATCCTGGTTGCCCTTCTCTGGACCCTCTCCAGAAGCTCCACGTCCTTCCTATACTGGGGTGCCCAGAACTGCACACAGTACTCCAGGTGCGGCCTCACCAGAGCTGAGTAGAGGGGCAGAATCACCTCCCTTGACCTGCTGGCAACGCTCCTCCTGATGCAGGCCAGGATGCCATTGGCCTTCTTGGCCACGAGGGCACACTGCTCACTCATGGTTAACTTAGTGTCAACCAGGACTCCCAGGTCCCTCTCCGTGGAGGTGCTTTCCAGCAGGTCGACCCCTAATCTGTACTGATGCCTGGGGTTATTCCTCCCCAGGTGCAGGACCCTGCACTTGTCCTTATTGAACCTCATGAGGTTCCTCTCTGCCCAACTCAACACCCTGTCCAGGTCCCTCTGAATGGCAGCACAGCCCTCCGGAGTGTCGGCCACTCCACCCAGCTTGGTGTCATCCGCAAACTTGCTCAGGGTGCATTCCGTGCCCTCGTCCAGGTCATTGATGAACAGGTTGAACAGCACTGGGCCCAGCACTGACCCCTGTGGGACACCACTGGCCACAGGCCTCCAGCTGGACTCGGCCCCATTTATGACCACCCTCTGAGCTCTGCCATCCAGCCAGCCCTCGATCCACCGCACCGTGCACTCGTCTAGCCCACTGTCCCGGAGCTTCCGTATGAGGATGTTATGGGAGACAGTGTCAAAAGCCTTGCTGAAGTCAAGGTAGACAACATCCACGGCTCTCCCCTCATCCAGCCAGCCTGTCACCCCATCATAGAAGGCTATGAGGTTCGTCAGACATGACTTCCCCTTGGTGAATCCATGCTGACTGCTCCTCAACACCTTCTTCTCCGCCATGTGCCCGGAGATTCTCTCTAGGATGAACCGCTCCATCACCTTTCCAGGGACAGAGGTGAGGCTGACTGGCCTGTAATTGCCCGRCTCCTCCCTCTTGCCTTTTTTGAAGACTGGAGTGACATTGGCTTTCTTCCAGTCCTCGGGCACCTCCCCTGCTCTCCAGGACCTCTCAAGGATGATGGAGAGAGGCTGAGCAATAACCTCGGCCAGTTCCCTCAGCACTCTTGGGTGCATCCCATCTGGGCCCATAGATTTTTGAGTGGCCAATTTGCCTAAGTGATCCCTAACCCAATCCTTCTCAACCTGTGGAAGATCTTCCTCTAGCCCATTTACATCTCTTCCATTTAAGCCCTGCAGTTCGTGGTGGGTCGCGTTAGCAGTACAGACAGAGGCAAAGAAGGCATTTAGTAACTCTGCCTTCTCGGCATCCTCCGTCACCAAGGCCCCTTCCCCATTCAGCAGTGCACTAACATTTTCCCTCGTCTTCCTCTTGCTATTGACATACTTATAGAAACCCTTCCTGTTGTCTCTGACTTGCCTCGCCAACTCTAATTCCACCCGGGCTTTGGCCTTCCTCGTTTCGCATCTGCAATCTCTGACAATGTGCCTGCATTCCTCCCACGTGGCCTGTCCCTTCTTCCACAAGCTGTACACYCTTTTTTTCTCACTCACTTTGTCCAGTAATTCCTTACTCCTTTGTCCAGTAATTCTTCCACTATATTCTTGTAGCAATGAAGATAATGCTGCTAGTTTTCTTTGTGGCCTTCAGTCATTTTCTAACAAAAGTGGATTAATATCAATATTCAAGAAAGGATTCTGGACAATCCTTTATGTAGCAGATATGATCACTTTTGAAGAGGAGTGGAATATAAACACTCCCAGATACTCATTTATCTAATTTAGGAGATTTCTGCTTGGCATAATCTTTTTACATGGTTTAAGTAGTTTCCTGATCATTGCACCTTTTTATTCATTTTTTGTTTGTTTATTTTTGAAATGTGGATGATGTGAATTGTATCTTTKAATAAATTGCACAAAAAATTATCATAGAGAAAACATTGCAGTTTCTAATATAACACACTACACTGATGACTATATAGAGAGCCTCTGAACAGTAAAGTAACAGTAAAGTAAAGGTTACTGAAACATTTCATCCTGGAAGAAGCTTTCCCAGAACTGTCATCACTAGCTTTCCTGATTTCCCAAGCTCACAAACTCATTATCACAAGTACTTGTGATATCTCAAAGCAAAATAAAAAGAGCTAACAACCCTCTGAAAAGATCATTCAAAATTAATTAATTAATAAATTAAGCTTTTTCTTTTTCAGTGTTGCTGCTTGCTCCCTTAAGAAAGTCTCAATTGTTTCTAATCAAGTCCTCTTTGTTTTGACTGTTGAAGATTGAAAAACACTATATTCTGAACAAGAAGACATKTTTATACTTTATTTTGTATTTAATTATGCAATAATAGAGCTCCAAATCTTGAATGCTATYATATCTAGTGATTCAAATAATTATTCACTTGTAACATTGGCTTTTAGCAGAGTGACTTTCACATAAGTTAAGAAAATAACAATTAAACTGGAGAGATATTTTTTCCCAAGAAACCTGAATGTAGATGACCTCTGTTTCAGTGTTAGTAGATAGAAGTTCTCTCTTTGACCCCAAGATATTTTTAAAAATTGTTTTTAGGAATACACTTACTATTCCATATCCTTTGGCTTGAGTCTAAAAGATAAACTTAATTTGAGGAAAAAAATGTTTTCAAATGTTTTAAAACCAAGTGAAAATTAATCTGCTATTGTAGAACTTAAAAAAAAAAAAAGAAAAACAAAAGCACAAAATAAGAGAATCTAAGAGAATCTWGTTGAACTGTGTATAATTAAAAGCTCACACAGCTTTTAAACAGAAACTAGTTTACTGTTCTACTGCATCACAAGTTCATTGGAAACAGACCAGGCTTAGGTGCAAATATGTTTTACTGAAACATTCATGCTCAAGAACAAAACTATGTAGAATGGTTAGTAAGGTGTGGTGCTTGTAAAAGGAGAGCTAAATCATTGTCTTCAATTATCATTCACTATGTCTAATTGGGTCTATTGCTTAGGAGTTAATGTATTTATGAGCAACCATGTACACATTTTTGCGTACTGTGATACTCTGATACAGGCAGCTAAAAAATAGGTTTCTCACTGCAACAAGCAATACTAATACTAGCAAAAATCTGAGGAGATCTACCTTTCTATGTGTGCTACCTTATAGTTACGTCTATACATTATTAGATGAAAGTTTATTTGAATTTACAATGTGTCTAGAATTTCTTCCTGGATTTTTTTTTTTTTTTTTTAGAAATGGCCATCTCTTTATATCTTAATACTAGTAACCAGAGTTTAATGAGCTTTTATTTTACAGTCCAAAAAAGTAAAACAAACCATTCGCTACCATTGGCTATGTTCTTGCTATTGTAGCTCCTGTTTCTGAACTGCCTTTCTACTTTTCTTACTTGTAACTTCAAGATAATGCATTTAAAATAGGATTTAGAAAACTTTTCTGTCAGGAAGCTTGTAAGATAGCACACTGAGACAGTTTGATATTTCATTTCTTTCTATATTGGAAAATTTTGCTCATATCTGTGTGGTATTTACAGTTGGAGCTGTTTTGACCGAATATTTAAGATGGATATATATATATATATACACACAYAYATRTATRTATATATRTRTGTATRTATATATRTRTRTGTGTGTGTGTRTATATATATATATATAWATATATATATGTATGCTTTTGTTCCATGACCAGATGTGCAAATATTCATGATTACAAAGGTGAAATTCACCTTTAGAAATAGTCTATCATTTTCATTGGGTGCAAAGTACTAGACATAACTTTTCTTGGATTAGAGCAACAATAGAAAAAAAAATTAGACAATCAAACATGTAATGAAAATTTCAAACTTTTTCTTTATTATTTTTCTCATTTTTTTTATACTCATGGTTATAACACCAATGCTGTCATTTATTCTTTCAGGGATGTTTTCTCTTTTTTTTTTTTTTTTTTTCACAAGACCTTTCTGTTTTGCACAGGACTATAGAAAGTCTGATGCTCAGATTTTTTCCAGCTAATGGCAGTTACTTAATCAACACACCTGTGTTAGGAGTCTAGTCACCTCTATTATAGGGGGTTGACTCCCCCTATATTCAATGTAAACAGTCTTCTCCAGAGAGCTATTGAATCCACTTAMAGCCAAAATCATCCTCTTGAGTAGCTAAGTACAGTTTCTAACCTGCTGTTATAAACTGCGTGAAATATCTAATCTTGCCTGCTTCTTTTGTAATTTTTTCTTAACTCCTGTTGCCTAGTACCTCAACATTCACTAAGCATATACACATATGTGTGTGTGTGTATATATAAATATACATGTATTTATTCAAAGGTATTATTTTTAGAATCCTTGATATCTGCAAAGTCACATAGAGTAAATCCTGCAGCACCATAAATCTCTATTTTATGCCTATACTTGCTTGTTTTTGCGACTTGCCAGTGTAGCGCAGGCTGGCAGGGTCTTAACAGGAAAGCTACTTGCAGTATTAAAAAGAACACTCTAATCAGTGTGCTGTATTCCCCTTGCAGCTTTTTCTCTTTACTGTGAAGATTAAAAGAAGGTAGTTATTGTCTTTGTAAAGACTATACAAAATCATGATTGCTGATGATATAAGGGTTTAAAAAATCTTAGAACCCGTAAAAGGTTAGTAATTTATGGATTCTGTCCTTAAAAATATGTGGTTTGGATAGYATCTGTGTGGATTATTCTGATATAAATTCAACTGATTTCTACATATCCCATTTTCATCATTTTTTCTGTTTTATTCTTGGCAATTGAAAATTAGAAATAGAACTTGACATAGAATTGACATAGAAATGTCAAGTAGTAAAGCTTGTTTTCAGGAAGCTTGATAAAAGAAAAGGTAAATTTATCATCTGAAGATATAGCAGTGGGGTTTTGTGCTAACAGTGGAGTTAAAGTTTGATTCAACCAGGAAAAAATTCCTCTCATAAAGTAATGGTTATAAAAATGATTTAAGCTATGGGATCCTGGTTTATTATCCCAGGTGAAAGATTAAGTCCAGTTTTTCCACTGCTTGGCTTCTACTATTATAATAGATCAGATATCCCTSTTATATTTTCTGATTTTTGCTACTCCTTTTTTTACAGAACTAGATTTACTTTTATAATAAATGTATTTTTATATTTTTTATACAGATAAGCTTTCCTAACCTTTAAGGAAATATGAATCATCTCATCATGTAATTTAATATACCCAAGAAGCATTCACAAACCCATGACTGCATAAAAGCATCTTAGTTTTACTTAAAATACCCATTTTACTAATATGATATTGTCTTTAAACTATTAATTTAAAATATCTGAAGGTTATCAAGGTTATATTAATAGCAAACAGACAGACACACAGACAAAGCTATATCCTAATCTACCATGCTATAAACCAAGAGTATYATACTAGTGCCACTGCTATTGATCCATATTTACCCTGTTGGTGATGTGACTCCCAGATTAAGGCTTTTTCTCTAAAAGACAATAGGCAGCTATACTAAGATAATAGAAATAAACTGATGTCTGTGCTTATTTATTTCTTATTTGTTTTTGTGTTTAATTCTAAAATCTATGGAATCAGTATTTTAWTTTTTTTTCTTTTTTTTTTTTTTTTCCTGAGACTATGATATGTTGCTATCCATTACATGAATGTTAAAAGGGGTGGACTAATATTATGATTATCTAATCAATGAATATCTAATATTATGATAATTAACACTATCTTAAACAATAGTTAAAACAGCAACTTTTCCCCATATATTTTTCCTATTTTCCTGTCATACTTTTGACTGAATTCTGTTACTCTACATAATAATTTAATTGAGGTTTACTTAGATCTACTTACTGCAAAACTGAACTAGTAAATACTGTAGAGATCTAAATGCCTGGCTATCAGAGTGAAAGCCCTGAACACCTTGAGTTACATTTGTTATTGTATTTTTGGAAATATTACATGCCACGAGATATATAGACAGCAAGTTAAGTGATTGTGTGTATCAGCATTCTTACAAATGCTGCCTTTTAGTCAATAATAAATGATGAGAAAATACATTGATGCCTAAATCATTCTTGATTCAATAACTTATTTATAGGTAGAGGGAGCAAACTCTTTTATTATTTACCTGCAACAGATGTGTGTGAGCCCAGCTATTCACTTAAAAAGATTTCTATTTGCTCTGAAACAAAAAATGATGTGATTGTTCACCTATATCAGTTAATTTTAAGATCAACTAGCAATGCTTAAATTTTAGGATAAGCTAGCAGTATTGCTATTTTAGGATATCACATATAAATAACTGAATTTGAGCGTCCACTTAACTTATCTTAACAAGAAGATACATCTTTTGTGACAGTCTGTAGGTTTGTGKTTAATCCTGAGTTGACTTGTATGCATGAAGCCAAAATTTAAACATCTGTACTGCTATTGAATTGCTAAGGTGTAAAAAAAATTATATATACCTAGTTTTTTTTTCTCTGTCCTCAATAATATGCTAAATGTAGAAAAAAAAATCATATAAAATTTTCATTTGCACTTACTGCAATTGACAGATTGGCTTAATTCTAATATATTTGAATGGATGGAGTTTAAATAGCTCTTTTTAAAAGCTTTTATAAAAAGTTGTAAAAAGCTTTTATGCTATTCTATTTCTTTCTTTAGGACACTTTGTTGACTCTGTAAAGTCTAATATACATCCTAAGAAGCTACTCTTCTGTTAAAGAATTTTACTAATCCAAACACAAAAGAAATTTGAAGTTAAAGGAACATTTACAATGCCTCAAAGTAACCTTTGACTGTATTTGCATCAGAGACAAGAATTACTTTGGCATAAAATCATAACAGTTATTTATTTATTTATTTATTTATCTATCCGTTTTCGGAGTCAGTGAAATCTGTTTTATAGATAGTATTATTCACAAGCTCCATACATAGATTTCTAATTCTCTTTTACGAAAGTACCGAGGATAAAGAAGGCAAACATATTTTTCTTTTTGCTCCTTCTGTAAAAACAAAACAAAATAGAACAAAACAAAAAAGCACAAATGTGCATGAGAATAAGCTTTTGTTTATTTCAGCCAGGAACCAGCCCTGGGGGGTACTATCCAAGGTGGATTAAGTCAGTGTTAAAAAATGTAGATTAGTTTGTTATTCATTGCTTCTTTATAGGTGATGCATTCTGTGAGGCATGGCAAATTGCAATAGGTGTTATAGATGGCATCCACAATAATAGTAGTCAGTAGAATTATGAGCTGTTGATGAAAACACTGTGTCAGAAATGTGCTTTTTCTTCTATAAAAAAATAAGGGATGTCAATAGATTCCCTTGAATAGGAGTGAAGCAATGAAAAATAARTCTGGAAAATTCTTATTATGTATTATACAGGTAAGTTATTCATTTCTTTTTCCACAGGTATTACAAATGAGAATTTTATAATTGGAGACCTGAACACTTTGTGAACAATGTAGGAAAGAGATCATTCTTGCTTTATTTGTTTTCCCATACTTAAAATCAATCTTTTGTCTTCCCAGGAGTGCCTGGAAAGCCAGGTTGTCAGTAGCATTCCTTCCAACTACCCTGTGTCTATTTGRCATCTGGTCCAAGGATCCAAAGGGTCCAAGGTTCAAAACATAAAAATAAATCCTACATATTTCTTTATGTTTTACTATCTCTGTTGGTGAATATTAAATTGATCTGAATCCATTATATATTGCTTAGAAAAATCTCCTTGCAAAAATTATCTTAGAATTAAAAATAGAATTGTTCAATGAAGATTTAACAGGAAAAACTTGAACTGAAAGAATAAAGAATACAATAATTTTTTTCTAACAACACAAATCAGAAATGACATCTGCTGTGTAATTTAAGAACAAATGTCACTGAAGGCAAAGAATGCTGCCTCATGGTCAACTTGTCGTCCACCATGACACCCAGGTCCCTCTCTGCGGGGCTGCTCTCCMGCAGGTCTACGCCTAATCTGTACTGGTGTCCAGGGTTATTCCTCCCCAAGTGCAGGACCCTGCACTTGCCCCTGTTGAACCTCATGAGGTTTCTCGCCGCCTAGTCCTCCAGCCTGTCTAGGTCCCTCTGGATGGCAGCACAGCCCTCAGGGCTATCAGCTGCTCCTCCCAGTTTGGTATCATCAGCAAACTTGCTGAGGGAGCACTCCAGCCCTTCATCCAGGTCGTTAATGAATAAGTTGAACAGGACCGGACCGAGAACTGACCCCTGGGGGACACCACTAAGCACAGGCCTCCAGCTGGACTCCGCACCATTGACAACCACTCTCTGCACCCTGCCATCGAGGCAATTCCTAATCCACCTCCCCGTCCACACATCTATCCCACACCTTTGGAGCTTGCCCAGGAGGATGCTGTGAGGGGAAATGAATAGAAATGAATAAATTAAATTGACTCAGTTGTAGCTAGTCTGACAGATTTTATTAATATAGGTTCCATATCACAGTGATTGGAATCAAAGTAATAGAATTCATGATATTTAATTTCAGCAATTTAAAATATAGTCATTTAGACTTAACTAACTCCCTCTTTGTTCAATGGAGGCTTTCTCTGTTTTTTTCTTTCTCTCTCTATTCAGTGTCTAGGCCATGTCATAAGAATTGAGAAGATTTTCAGGCTTCTCATCTGAACATAGGCTCTAAATAAGCTTCTCCAGGCATGTAATATCACTGATATGAGCACAAAATGTCTGTATTTAGGAACTCAACATGTCATGTATTGTCAATGGAGTTATTGAAATGATTTTATTAAAAAATCCTGATTTCATTATAAATTGAAAGATGAACATAAGATGAGGTATTTCAATCCCCCAGATCTTCCCATCAATCCCCCAGATCTTCCAAAAAGGAAGTTGTATTTAAATAATTGCAGCATGAGAAAGAAGGCAACCTCCACACTTTTTCAGAATGGAGCTTCTTTGGCAAATATAATTTGACACTATTACAGATAGCTGCCAAGAGCAATGAATCTTGCCTAGATTCTCCAGATCCTCCCTTCCCATTTACTCTTTTGCATGCCTTCTTATTCTCCATTATTAATATAAATGCACTGCAAGAAATAGCTGGTTTAACAAGCCAAAAAGAAATCTTAAATTTCTCTTTTATATTAGCTACTTCTTGGAATGSTTATGGTGGTACAATGGGGAAAAAAAAAGCAGCAAGACTATGTAATGTGGGGTGTAGAAGGTTATCTTGCTACAGAAAATGCCTCTCTTTTTTGACTTCAGAAGGTGAAATGTTGAGATGTTAATGCAATACAGCAATCTCTTACTGTAGGAAGTAAGGAATCTCTTACTGTAGAAGTAGAAAATTAAATTATATTAATTTTAAGATGTTGTAATAAAATAAATTTTTTAATTTATTTTTAACTTTCAATTCTCTTTTTTAGAATCTAAAAGAAAAAGAAAAAGAAAAAGAACTGCCTATGGATGCAATGCAATGAACTAGGTCTAGAATTTATCTTTCTCCAAAATCTTCATATTTTTCTTTCTTCTTTGGAAATATAAAAAAAAAAAAGCAAAAAAGAAAAATATAACATTTAACTGAACTAATGCCTATAAAATCCTAAACAAAAGCAAAGGGATGCTATATATTCACCCTTATTCAAGGGATTCCTTCTTTTGCATTCATTTTAGAATAATAAAAAAGCAAGGAGAATGAAAATAATTAATAATGATCATTAATAGTTAATAATTAATAATAATAATTAATAATTAATAATTAATAATTAATAATAATTAATGATAATGATCAAAGTGCCTGTGTGGATGTGCTGTCTACCTGCAGTAATTTTCCACACTAATAATAAATGATAAATGATAAATGATAAATGATAAATGATAAATTCCTTGGACTGAATAAGTTCATGGAGGTTCTATGCTACTAAGTCATCACCTATGAAATCAATTGAAATATTATAATTATAAAACATATGAAGATATAAAATAATGTGGCATTGTAAACATGGAATTTATTCAGATACTACAAAACATTTATTTTTTTAATCAATTCAGTTATGTTCATTTGTGCAATATATGCCTTAGGTATTTATTTTTGTGGTTGTTATAGAAATGGCTACAAAAAAAGTGGCTGCAAACAAAGTAGATCCAGAAAATTAATCATAGAATCATAGAATCATAGAATGCCSAAGGTTGGAAGGGACCTCAGAGGTCATCGAGTCCAACCCCCCTGCTCACGCAGGGTTACCTAGAGCACGTGGCACAGGGCTGCATCCAAGCGGGTTAAATTTTATTAAATTTTATTAATTTTTTATATTTATCTTACTCTCATCTTTAGTACCCAAATTAAAGTGGTGGTTTTTTTTTTTTTTTTTTTTTTTCCATATTTCATGCATTAAAAGGGAGGCCAGGTATCTTCAAGGTCCTTTATGATCAATGAAGACAATGAAGATGGATAAGCAATGATGAAGGCAATTCAGACCACTAAACTATCCTCTGTAGCTGTCTACAATTTTCTATTGATTATAGGAAAAGTGTAAAATGATTGTGCTCCTGACTTTAGTGAATAATTTAGGTAATTTTGTGAAGTACATAGAGCTTAATAGGAGAGATCTAAGTCTTTATGTGCTTGTCTTCAAGCATAGATCACAAGACTTTTAAAAGGCAATCTACACTTCTCATAGGTGTTGAGATGACAAAAAATCCTCAGAGAAGGCAAGGATCCATGTGTGCAAATTCAGCATTCATTGATTTCTAATGCCTCTGACCTTAAATAATTTCTCAAGTACTATTTCTTTCATCTCTTAAGTACTATTTCTTTCATCTCTGGTTCAATATTTTTGCAGTTCTGTTCCTGATACTAAGATATTGACTTCTAATAGGGAGACAGCTTCACAATAATCATTTAAAAATGAATGGTTAAAAGAGGCGTAGGGACTGTTTATTGTATTAATAATGAGATAAGCTTTTCTTTATTTGGTTTTGAAAAGGAAATTTTCTATTTTATTCAGAAAATTTGAAAAGGAGATTTTCTATTCAGATATTTTCAGGAGTCAGAAGTCCTGCTACATTCCATTTTTTATGCAATGATTCTTCTTAAGCAAGATAAAAGATATTTTAAATTGATGTTTAATTATACAGTACACATTAAAAAAAAATTAATGCCAAATTCTCACTGGTCTAAATTGATAAAAATCTATTGAATCCGACTTAAGAGTCTATYGACAATCCATCCTGCTTGTATTTCATAAATTCACAGCTAAACAAAATGCACAAAAGTGGTTATAATACATAATTACTAAAGTACCTGTACTGTTAAAAGACAAAATATAGAATATACAAATAAGTTATAAAAGCTTATATAAGTTAGGAAAATAACAAAGTCATGCATGTGAAAAAATATGCTGTTTCTTACAAGTACTCATTTTATATATAAAATATTAATCCCTTAGAAGCTAAGGATAATGGTAGTATAAATTGACCATTTAGTTGTTTAATTATTAAAAATCAGTACATAAATAATTGCTAGAGGAAGCAAAAGACATGAAGATTTGAGGGAAAAAAAGAGGAAAGAATGTCTGGAACAAGTTAAGACATTTCATCAAGAAGTTGAGATATTTAGAGCCAAAGATGGGAAAAAAAAAAAAAAAAAAAAAGGAAAAAAAACACATGGTGGATAAAATAAACTTATTTACAAAATTTACAAAATTTCTGTTGGAAATCCCTTTTAGCATATGATTTTATATCAAAAATAGTCATAATTGCTGTGTATTGAAAAGACAGGCTGGAAGGATATCTATTCATCACAATTATAAATAAGTCCTGTGGATCACGAACCATGCAGCAGCTGAATCACATCAATGATGGCACAGTATTTTCAAAGTATATTAGAGAAAGATTTCTAAGAATGAACTGTAGCCATATTACAGTGGCATTACCTTTGGTTTGCTTAGTTMTTTACTTTCTTGCAGATTATTGTCATACAAAATCATTTCTAAAGGGAAAGTTCTGCAACTGTGAATGTATCTTCAGGATCATCAACAGGAAATTTTAATAATTTTATATTTCAGGATAATGTTGAAAAYACATTTCATGTGACAGATCTCAAATATATCTAAGTAGTTAAAAARTCATTAARGATGTGTTTGTTGATCTWTTTTTTTTTTATTTAATCTGTGGTCACTTTAATAAAGTGCATTCAAAATTCRAGTACAATCCAAGAAGACAGGAGGTCTACAAGGAAATGTGTCCTACTCCTCAAGTGTTAATACCATCTGAAAGAGATGTGTGAGTATGAGTATTACRTATGTACTTTGCTCAAAGTATATTGCTCAAAGACAATGGCTGAGGTTGAGCTGTCATACACATAACTCTGGACTTCTTAGCTATCAAAGTTTTGTATTTCCTCAAGGGAGGGAGTGAGGAGGATGGGGCCAGCCTCTTTTCAGTGGTGGCCAGCGATAGGACTAGAGGAAACAGCCACAAACTGAAGCAACGGAAGTTCCACAGGATCTCAAGGAAACATTTCTTGGCAGTGAGGGTGACAGAGCCCTGGAACAGGCTGCCCAGGGAGGTTGTGGAGTGGTGTGGAGTCTCCTTCTTTAGAGATCTTTAAAATCCACTTGGTCGCAGCCCTGTGCCACATGCTCTAGGTGACGCTACATGTGCAGGGGGTTGGACTMGATGACCTCTGAGGTCCCTTCCAACCTTAGGCAGTCTATGATTCTATGATTTCTGTGGACACAATGCTCCCAAATGATATTCAGTACAGTCTTAAATTTGTGCCAGAAATATTATTAGTCCATGAGGTGTTTTTGTTTGTTTGGYTTTGTTTGTTTGTTTGTCTTGTTTTGTTTTAAGTTTAGATGTAAAATTGTGTGAATAAAGCTGTTTGTGCTCAGGACTAGAAATGCACAGCACTCAGGTTAAGGAATCTGAAGGTATCTGTGTTGTACAGTACTAGACAAATGTATGGTGCATGGAAATTAAATAAAACATTATTATTATTATTATCTCCTGGAACAGTCCTATAATTAAACTCAAAAATAATAACTTTATTCACCTGAAAGGAACTATGATAATTATATTGAATGAGTATGTATTTCCTCTTCTCTGAAGTAAAGCTGGTTCTAGATGACTGCTTTCTATTTTCCATCCGTGATTTCTGCTTTAGAAATAACTTCTCTGTTATCATTCCATACACATTTGGCATCTTTCACTGCTTTCTACTTAGAAGTTAGTGAGCCAAAAGAAGCTTCAGGAGGTGAAACAAAGAGTCCAAGGATAAAATTCAGAAAAGCAAGCAACACTACAGGTCTGTCTGTGTTGAGGTAGGGTAGGAGAAGCATCTTCTCAGGAGAGAAATAGAGTTGCAGCTTTTTTTTCCTGCAATTCTGCAACAGGGAGAGCACTGCATGCACCCTGCTACACAGCAAGGCGAACACAATAAAGCCAAAGGAAGAATGGTAATGGCTGCATAACCCAAATAAATCYCAGGATTTTCAGACTCACATGCAGATAATGATGTTATGGCCACATTTATGGTTTATTTATTTAACCAAGGGTAAAGTTGTTGAGGCACAGGTTCATTTTCAAGAAAGGTCTGACAAGGCTGCTGGTGGTAATGGCAGCAGACAAATGAACTTCTTCACTAGCCAGCCAATATGGGATAAAACATAGCTCAGGAGAACAGTATGTATGCTCTTAAGGAAGAAACATAAACCAATGAAATGAAATACCTACTGAGCATTAATAAACCCATTAGTAAACATTAATAAAATGCAAAGTTTCACTCCTTTACAGTTGAAGGAGTCAGCAGTCTCATTCTCTACGAACAACAGTTCATAGTGGAGAATGATTTGAGGGGGAGAGCTGGGAAAATAGTAAATCAGTAGGTACCTTTTAGMTAATGGGCAGGGACTGAATATAACTAAGGGCTGAATCAGCTGAAGTGAAGGTTGGAATGAGTCTATGAGGAAATTAATAATTCTGTATACAGAGAAGGGCTTCAATAGCATGCAGTAAATAACACCTAGGAATACACATTGAACTATGAAGATGAAACAAATCATTGAGCAGCTGCAGTTTCCTGAGCCACTGTCCTTCCTGCCTGAATGAGACGGGTATGGAACAGAAGAAATAGTCTGTAATTAAATAGCCTATCACAGTGCAATGGTTGCATGCTTCCTTACTTGGGGTCTCCACYCCAATCTGTTTCTCTGACCAGTGATGACTAATTTCAAAAATGTTAGATTAGTCCTTTCCATCTTCATCATTTCTCTTYGCCCATTCTCAAACTTCATTTCTTTTCTTTTCTTTTCTGTCTTCTGATTCAAGCATGTCCTCTTCTCATTTCCAAATCCAACTGCATACAATCCTAACATGTCTTATCCATATTTGCTCACTATTTCCCCAAAATGCTGTCTGTTCAAGAGGGAATCATAAAACAAAATTCACAGAACTGATCTCTGCAAGAGCTCTGTTCCCCTCCACACCTCCTGCAACAGAAAATAGAGCACTGATGATTTTGCAGGCAGCGCAGTATATTCTTTCATATATTCTTGAAGAGTCCACTCAGATATTGAGTTTCATTACATTAAGAAACTTCAGTTTGGCAAGGTCCCACTACATCTTCAGTATGTCAGTAATGACTGCTTGTTACTCTGTCTCAGCCCAGCAGCAAAAGTGAAAAATATGGGACTGAACTGAGTTTTATGATTAAGCTGGGTACTTTGAGGAGGTCCTTGAATAAAAGCCATTGGAAAAAAAATCAAGAAAAACAGCTTAGTATTTTGTAGTGAATTATTAATTGCTTCAAATTTATTATATTTGTGCGAGAGAAAAAAACTGTATCATATGAAATGTCTTTACTAAAAGAGAAATGAAAACTTCAAATATTTTCATGAAAGATTCAAAATAAA
>NW_020454139.1:26523-45300 GCF_003342845.1 Nothoprocta perdicaria | reverse complement strand
CTGAGGTTGGAAGGGACCTCTGGAGATCTCTTAGTCCAACTTCCTTGCTCAAACAGGCTCACATAGAGCACATTGCCCAGAATCATGTCCAGGGTGCTTTTGAATGTTTCCAAGGAAGGAAATTCTACAGTCTTTCTGTTCTAATGCTCACCCAAAGCAAAAATATGATGATAACATTATCTTAACATAATCTTTATACATTTCATTATGTTCTACTTTTTGCATAGAGCTATTAGCATTTTTTGTTTTTCTGTATATACTATATATTTTATTATTCAATTCTAATGCAATGAAGACTGTAGATTGTCAGTGGATTTTTTGACATCAACAAAAATGTTCAACTATAATTTTTTTTCAGTAATAAATACACATTGTTTTCAGCCCTTTATAGTCTTATGCAATTGAATTACATTGTTAAAATGCATATCTCACTTCTGTGTTTTTCCATCATATTCCAAGTTTCAAATTTTTTAATCYGCGAGATGACACATTCAGCAACATGCTGTTACATCTACTAAGTCAAGATTGTATACCATTCCCTGAATCTATCTTTTGTAATCACTTTTTTTTAAGTCTTAGTTATATATGAARCTATTTTAATTGTGTCATCCATTTATTTTTATGTGGTCAATTAAAATACAATGGTATCTCTTAGGAATGATATCTGCAAAAATAAATTGAGAATGAACATAATACTGCAGCAGCATATTTGAGTGGCAGATATCCAGGCAACCCAGAATAAACCAGTCAAAAATCTATTATGACATACAAGATAAATAATGGCTGAATGACAGGGGCCCAGAATACAGCTATGGTAAGTAGAATTTCATTTCATAGATGGAATTATCAACCTTGTCTGTATTTCTGCCTATAGAAATGTAAAAGTAAATGTGTATAAAAATGAATTTGTATATGATAGTCCATGTCAAATTGCAAAAGCAGTCTGCAAAGTTTTCCTGTATAAATATCACTGTTAGAAATGAAAGTAATTCATTACTGAAAGAGTGAGTAGGTATGATTCTCCACTTGCTTACATCAATGGAGAAGTAGATAAAGTTAAAATAAAAACTTGGATGAGAAGAGATTGCCACTTATTACTACTTGTTTCATTAGACATTTATCTCTGTAGCAGCAGTCTTCAAGGAGGAAATACTTTATTTATATAACTTTTTCATATAAACCATTGCAATACTTATCATGAAGGTGTAATAATGCCTGATAAATTTATGAATGAACAGCAGTATTATTGGTTTCCATAAGGCTGTCCATTTTTTTGAAAAATAACAGTGTTTCAAAGGTTTCCACAGAGKTTTCTATTCTTTGGCTGTTTAAATTGTTCAAATAGACATGTGTTTCTGCAGCTCACTTCTGTGTTTTTCCATCATATTCCAAGTTTCAAATTTTTTAATCTGTCACTGGCCACCCCTGAGAAGAGCTTGGGCTGTTATGCTTGGGACTGCACTTGGGGAGGCTGGGAACTGACCTTCTAGAGTGCGGCTCTGTCGAGAGGGACCTGGGCATCGTGGTGGATGATAAGTTGACCATGAGGCAGCAGTGTGCCCTCATGGCTAACAAGGCCAAAGGGATCCTGGGGTGCATTAAGAAGAGAGTCTCCAGCAGAGACATTCCCATCTACGCAGCCCTGATGAGACTACATCTGGTATATTATGTCCAGTTCTGGGCTCCCCAGTACAAGAGGGATGTGGAGCTGCTGGAGACACTCCAGTACAGGGTTAGTATCTGATCAGTGTCTATAAATACCTCAAGGGAGGGAGTGAGGAGGAGGGGGGTGGCCTCTTTTCAGTGGTAGCCACGAATAGGGCTACATGGAACACCACAAGCGGAACCACCAGAAGTTCCACAGGAACCTAAGGAAAGTTTTTTTGACAGTGAGGGTGGAACAGATTGCCAAGAGAGGTTGTGAAGTCTCCTTCTCTGGAGCTCTTCCAAACATGCTCGAACTCAGCCCTGTGCCACCTGGCCGAGGTGAGCCTGTGTATGCAGGGAGGTTGGAGTAAATGATCTGTAGAGGTCCCTTCCAACCTTAAGGATTCTATGATTCTATGATTCTATGATTCTATATTTGGAGAGATGGAGAGGAAGAAAATCACATGGAAATTAAAATACTTTATTTTAAAAGATACACCTGAATTCTCTATTGCTGAGAAAAAAAGAAGTCTACTTTTCAAGAATGTTTTAATGAGGTTTTCATGGTGTTGCAATTTTCAAATCTCAGTACTAAGAAGAATTAATACATTTGCTTTGCTCATCACCTGTTTTTATTACTATTTCAATGAAATCTGATGAGATGATTAAGAAATCAATGTGCTGTCATATGTAAAAGGGGAGACGGACTGGAATATGTGGGGTGTGGCACAGCCATATTTTTAACTCTTCCTTTTGATGTTAATCTGTCACAGCATACAGTGTGTGATGCCATATTTGAATGTACTCGTATTTTTTGTTTTCCTAACGTGTTCATAATCTCTTTATGGGTTTTTTGTTTGTTTGTTTGTTTGTTTTTTAGTGTTTTTTTTCCACGGGGCAGATTTCTAGCAATTCCCATTAACATCAACACAGATCCACTCATTAGTTTCGAGGGTTATTGGAAGCACTATACAAATTATGGTATCTATGTTGTGACCTTTTCTTGTCCTTATGGAACTCTCTAAGGTTAAGARTCATCTACTAGTTACTCAAAATTTAGAGATCTAATCTAAGACAATTCTATAGACTTTTGTGGTGCAAAATGGAGAGAGATGGAAAATGCCAAATAGTTATTCATTTAACTGTAAGATTGATASAAAGATAAATTGGATGAATGTCAAATATGTCTCACTTCCGTTTTACTGCAGGTAGAGACTATAAGCAGTCTAGAACAGATTTACTTAACTGTAAATGCTTAGAGTGTAGAGGTCCACTGCAGAGGCTATCATTGTAGTTATGCGAGTTAGTGATTTCTATTAGACATTTGCATTAGAATGAGATGAATCATGTCCCACAATTACTGTCTCTCTCCACTGCAATAGAAATTAATATAGATAACTAGCCCAGATACAAACATTCACCTTTGAGATYAGTTTGGTCAAATGGATCTCACTCCTAAACATGTAATTTATTATTAGAGAATTTTAACAATGTTACAGGACATGATAAGAAATAATAATTCTTTCTATGTAAGCAGAAACTTCAGTTTTAGAATAATTGTGATATCCCTCATAGAAATTAGCAAACAGGAAACTCTTTTTTTCTGTAGTCCATAATAATGGTTACKTTTTTTATATATTTATTATTGTTATATATTATAATATATATAACTATTATACACATATATATGTGCATATATTAAAATAACAATACATTATTATTATTTAATTATTAAATATATTTATATTCAGACAAAAGTTTATCGTTGATTTAATTCTGTTACACACTTAAGTAAAATGAAACAATTCTTTATATATATATATATAGTTTCTTTGAGTGTATTGTATAGTATAAATAAATGTTGATAATTAAGGTACACTGTTTTGTGAACATTTTCCTCAAAGTAAATATTCATTAAAATAATTTAAATGAATAATTTTAATAAATATTAATATTCATTAAAAAATAAAAATAAAGCCACAGCTAATCTCTAACTTCTCAACAAAATGTCTAAGAAGATTAGTCTCATGAGCAAACAGAAATAAAATATTCTCTTGTATATTGTGAAATAATAAATATATTCTCAGCTCTCAGTAACATCTTCTTGCCTGCCCAGAAAAACAGATGTTATAAATACTTTTTTTCATGCAATATTAGATAGGAAAGCTGTCTGTAATAATCAGTAGAAAACACTGAGGAAGAGATGTAAGTCCTACAGAAAAGTTAAGAAGTTAAATAGAAGTGGACGTTATATAAGCTGTTGAAAGTTTTAAGATTCATGTGAGGGCAAGAAAGGAGCTAAAGATTGATTTTCACCCCCACCTAGACCTGACTGATCAAAGCTTACTCTATGAATAGCTTTGTTAATTCRTGCTTTTACCGCACTGAAGGACTGCTAAGATAGACTGACTTTTTTTTTTTAATACTGTGATATTAAAAAGAAAAAGAAAGGAAAAGTGATTGGCTAAGCATAAATACAAGGAAATAAGAAGGAAGTGAGGAAATAAGAAGGAAGAGGAAATAAGAAGGAAATGATTGCTGAAATATGGGTTAAAACATCTTTTCAAATATTTAATTGTAAAATTGTGTCTTCTAGAATTATTAGTCGCTGACATGAGAAAYTCATTTAATAGTTTATAATAGTAATAACTCATTAAAAAGAGGGATAACAGAATCACAGAATAAGAGAATTGTGAAGGCTGGAAGGGACTTCTAGACATCATCTAGTCCAACCCAACTGCTGCAGCAGGGACACCTACAGCATGTGGTATGGGATGGCATCCAGGTGGGTTTTGAAGACCTCCAGAGAAGGAGACTCCACAACCCCCCTGGGCAGCCTGTTCCACTGCTCTGTCACCCTCACAGGAAAGAAGGTCCTCCTCACATGGAGAGGGAACTTCCTTTGTTTCAACTTATACCCAGTGCCCCTTGTCCCGTCACTGGCCAGCACTGAGAAGATTTTGGCTGCATTCTGTTTACACTCTCCTCTCAGGTATTGATTGATTGATATGATCAGATAATTATCATATTGATCATATCCCCTCTCAACCTTCTCTTCTGCAAGCTTAACAGGCCAAATTGCTTAGTTTTTTCTCATATGCTCCATCCCCTTAATCAACTTTGTTKCTCGCCACTGGACTTTCTCTAGGATCTCCATATCCCACTTGTACTGGGGAGCCCAGAACTGCACACAATACTCCAGGTGCGGCCTCACCAGAGCTGAGGAGAGGGGCAGGATCACCTCCCTTGACCTGCTGGCAACACTCCTCCTGACGCAGGCCAGGAACTCATTGGCCTCCTTGGCCACGGGGGCACACTGCTGGCTCATGGTTAACTTGTTGAATTCCCAGATCCCAGATCCTTCTCTGCAGAGCTGCTCTCCAGCAGGTCAACCCCTAATCTGTACTGGTGCCTKGGGTTGTTCCTCCCCAGGTGTAGGACCCTGCACTCGTCTTTGTTGAACGTCACAAGGTTCCTCACTGCCCAACTCTCCAGCCTGTCCAGGTCCCTCTGAATAGCTGCACAGACCTCTGACGTGTCAACCACTCTACTCAGTTTCACATCATCTGCARACTTGCTCAGGGTTCACTCTGTTCCCTCATCCAAGTCATTGATGAACAAGTTGAACAGCACTGGGCCCAGTACTGACCCCTGGGGGACACCACTGGCCACAGGCGTCCAAGAAGACTCCACCCCATGTATCACCACCCTCTGAGCTCTGCTAGTCAGTCAGTCCTCATCCACCTCACAGACCACCCGTCCAATCCAAACTTCCAGAGATTTCCTATGAGGATGCTATGGGAGACAGTGTCAAAAGCCTTGCTGAAGTCAAGGTAGACAACATTCACGGCTCTCCCCTTGTCAAGCAGGCCAGTCATCCCATCCTACAAGGATATCAGGTTTGTCAAACAGGATGTTCCCTTAGTAAATCCATGCTGACTCTTCCTGGTCACCTTTTTCTCCTTCACATGCCTAGAGATGCTCTCTAGGATGAACTGCTCCATCGTCTTTCCAGGGATAGAGTTGAGGCTGACYGGCSTKTARTTGCCCGGCTCCTCYCTCTTRCSYTTTTTGAAGACTGGAGTGACATTGGCTTTCTTCCAGTCCTCGGGCACCTCCATTGTTCTCCGTGACCTCTCGAAGACAATGGAGAGCATCTGAGCAACAAGCCCTGCCAGTTCCCTCTTGTGTGAATCCCATCCGGACCCATAGATTTATGTATCTTCAGTTTGCCTAAATATTTCCTTATCCAATCCTCCTCAACCATTGGAAAGTCTTCCTCTCTCCTCTCTCCCTGTTCTCTCTTTTATCTGTGCTCTGTAGTTCTTGGGGACTAGCCTTAGTGGTAAAGACAGGAACAAAGAAGGCATTTAGGCTTCCCTGCATCCTCTGTCACCAAGACACTCTTGTTCGACTTCTTTMTTGTAGGATGCATCGATCCCAAGCTTGGAGAAAGTGATGCTTGTATATTAGTCAACTTTCCTGGTCTCCCTTTCCTTCTACAACTGACCCAGGGTATTCATTCAAGGAGCTCCTTGAAATGAGTAAATTTAGTGTTCCTAATGTCCAGGATGAGGTTCTGATCCAGCTACTCGTTCATATTGGCATGACCTCTACTGTTGATGTCCACAACAATCCTGTATGGCCTAAAGTACCCAAAATTGTTGATAATAGCATAGGCTGCAGATCATCCATTCACAAAAGTCTCAAAATTCTCTTGTAGAAGGATACTGCGGCAGAGAACATGAGATCTCAATGTGCAATCATCAGGTGCTTCCCAACAGCAGTCAAAAAAGTCAGAGATTTCCAAATACAAGGTGAACACTGATCTGGTTTGCCCTGAAATTTGTGAGAACAATGAAAGCAACCAAAGATGAAAGTTTCAGGAGACATTCACAGTTTATGGATCTATGTGTGAATCCTGGATAGAATGCACAAACAGGCAATATTTAGCTGCATTGGCTTCTCTTGCCCTACATATCACTGTTTTTTTCCTTTTTATTTTTTCTTTCTTTTTTTTTTTTTTTTTTTTTTNTTTTTTTTTTTTTTTTTTTTTTTGTGGAAATATATCACACAGGCAAAGAATTAGCTTAAATAAAATCTCAGTTTAAATGACTAGAGAATCAGAGCTGCAAGGTGTTACCCTTGCACTTTGGCCTCAGAGTTAACAAACCGTTTGGTAGATAAATAAGGACTCACTATTCAGTCTAAGAGTAAACATCTAGACTATAGACCTGTAACAGTCTAATAGGAGAGAAGAAATGAAGCATATATTTTATGTCAAATAAAATTTTCATTGTTTTCCTGAAAARAAAAAAAGGTTGATTCTGTTAGCAAACTGGAAGATTGAAAATAAAGCTGAAYTTTATTTTGTTTTATTTTATTTTATTTTATTGTCCATTTTACAGATTAGGAAAACCCAAGATAAAAAATATTTTTCAGAAGAATAAGATTATTAATTTTGAAATATACTTGSATGGAAAAAAATGGTTTAAATTGAATAAAAYATGCATTTTAAGGAGATATACATTTTCATTTTTAAAGGCAGGTTAGTAAAATGAAAGGGAATTTTGAAACAAATTAGCCTGGAGAATAAAGCACATGTGAAAATAAAACACTTTTTTTTCTTTTTTTCTCCTCTTTCTGCTCAGTATTCTGAGTATTCTTGTATCTAAACAATTAACCAGAGTATGAAATATATTTGAATAACACCTTTTTGCCATTTCTCCCATTCTGAATCATCTTAAACTGATTGTATTGCAATAGGCATCCCTATATAGTTTTGAAAGATTCAAAAAATCTTTCATCACGGTTTTCAATATTAATAATTTAAGTTTCCTGACCTTGATCCCTGTTGCCCATGGGTCTCAGCAATGCACTACAGAGTTTGTTTTTTGCAGTAATTTAAGCAATCTTCATTGCTGTGTTTTGTAACAGGTACGCATTTTAAACATTACTGCTTCTTTGCTGATTACCAGGGAATCAGAGTCTTGTAGACCTAGCACTAGGACATCTGCATTTCTTATTGCTTTTTCTGAATTTAGATGCAATAGTGGCAGCTCATGGGAACACTTTATACTTAGAAACATAAGAAAAACAACACGAGATACCATGCTTTAAGCTTTAGCTCAATAGTTTCATAATTGCCACTCCAAATGTAATGGATTATCCACATTATTAACCACGGCTCTTCATTCTGTCGTAATAAAGCTTTAATTTTCCCCAGGAGAGCATTAGAGAGATCTTCTCTGTGACCCTTTCATCCTTTGATCTTGGCAAAGGTGTCTGCAAAAGGTGCCCTYGGCTTCACAGTGCTCAGGTAATGACTAAGATGTTTACAGAAGCCAATTTTTCATTAAAAGGCCCTGTTCTGGGATGGCACAATGGAGATAAAAATGTTATCTAAGCTAACACACTGTGTAAGATGTATCTCTGAAATTAATGTCTTTCTGTATTCTTTAGCTACAAAGTAAAATCAGGGAAATTTCACAGGTGACTATGGCTTAATAGTGTAAATAAGCAAAAAGGTATAACAGAAAATGCTTGCTTATATCATCCAAAAGAAGCAAAACACATATAATCTACATTGGGAAAATTTATTTGCCTTAGAAAACTAGAATTTACGTAAATTGCCAAAGTATTTCACACTGTCATAATTTCAACAGGCCTGCTCAAAAAGCTCACAAAGCTCTTACTCTCCCTCTTTTACCAAAATATCAAAAGGCTATTTACTTATTAATTTAAATAAAATGGCATGACGGGCTACAGGAAAAAAATGGCCACATCATCCTAGGTATATCTACTTATAATGAAAGTTTTTGCTGGATTAATATTGTCTCTAGCCATCTGTCTAACCAGTTAACTGCCTGATTGCCTGCCCTGTGTGAGTGTGTAGTGCAAATGCTTTACAAGTTATACATTCTGCTTTTGCCAGGCTTAGTAAATATCCCATAGCAGATGCTACAGAAATCAGTATCTGCTTAGTTTCCAAAACCTATCTTACTTCTCTTTCTCAGCCAAAACAATGCAGGAGAAGCGAGGAACCTTGCTCTTATACACATGTACATGCTTACTGACATAAAATCCTAATGAGAACATAGCTGGGGACTCCATCTACTGCATTTGCTGCCAGACATCCTTATCCCTTTCCAGTCTTTGTGATATGATTTAAATACTCTTAGTAGACTCATTAAAAAAGAACAGAGATGGGAACTGAACAGCATTTCAGCCTAGAACTAGGAATCTGTCTGAATTATGGAATGTACTTTCTATTAAAATCGGTTATTAAAACACTGAATGCATAAGTGGATCCCTAGCAGTTTGAGAATTACAAAAATATTAGTTCCAACTTGAAAACTGAGCCTGTTAATTTTTACAAATTACTTTCCCACACATTCAGTGAAACATGAATGCAGTTTCTACTTCCAAGCTGGACAGTTAGTGAAATAATACACAAATAATTTCATAGAGTTATAGAATCATACAATCCTTAAGGTTGGAAAGGACCTCTAGAGATCACCTAGTCCAACACCGCTGCACACACAGGATCACCTAGAGCACGTGGTACAGGGCTGCGACCAAGTGGGTTTGGAAGATCTCCAGAGAAGGAGAGTCCACAACTTCTCTGGACAGCCTGTGCCAGGGCTCTGTGACCCTCACTGTCAAGAAATTTTTCCTTAAATTTCTGTGGAACTTTTGGTGCTTCAGTTTGTTGCCATTTCCTCTAGTCCTATCTGTGGCCACCACTTAAAAGAGGTCAGCCTCCACTCCCTCCCTTGAGGTATTTATAGACACTGATCTGATCCCCTCTCAGCCTTTTCTTCCTCAGGCTGAACAGGTCCAGCTCTGATCATCCTGTAAACCTGCACTAGACTCTCTCCAGCAGCTCCATATCCCTCTTGTACCAGGGGACCCAGAACTGGACACAGTACTCCATATGTGGCCTCACCAGGGCTGTGTAAAGAGGGAGGATCACCTCCCTCAACCTGCTGGAGATGCTCTTCTTATTGCACCCCAGGCACCCATTGGCCTTCTTCACCATGAGGGCACACTGCTGCCTCAYGGTCAACTTATCATCCACCACAATGCCCAGCTTCCTCTCAACAGAGCTGCTCTCAAGAAGGTCAGTTCCCAGCCTGTCCTGGTGTGTGAGGTTATTTCTCCCTGGGTGCAGGACCTTGCACTTGCCCTTGTTGAATTTCATGAGATTTCTCAGCACCCAGTTGTCCTGTTTGTCCAGGTCCCTTTGGATGGCAGTGCAGCCCTCCAGGGTATCCACTGCTCCTCCCAGTTTCATATCATCAGCAAATTTGTTGAGGAGGCACTCTCTCCCTTCATCCAGGTCATTTATGAGTAAATTGAACAGGACTTGACTGAGGACTGACTGAAAGTAATTTTTTTGTGACTTGGACTGAAAATACTTTATAAATACAAGTATTATATAACCATATATCCGATTACAGTTATAGAATATCAATATAAAATGCATTATGTACATATCCAAAACATGACTTTCGGTTCTACTTTTTAACAGTTGTCAGCCACCTATCCTGTCCCTAATCCTTTAAAAGGATTAATATTTTCATTTTATTTCTTGTGTCTACAGTGTGTACAAATTGTAACTCTTGTAAACTCTTTAATTAAGAAATAGTTATTATTTCTTGTGCTGTGTATGTGTGTTCTTTTTTATTTCTGGAGATTTTCGCATTAAACAATAGTCATTCTTTTTAGCACCCATGAGAAAACTACATTCTAGTCACCCTGGAATAACTCCCTGGAAATGCTTTCAGGTTTTAGAAGAATAGATTTTGTGAATTGTGTTATGTTTAACTCTCAAACAACACACAACAGTTACCTCTCTTTGATGATGCTTTACCTTCAAATGAACCCTAAGAAGCCACTCATATGAAGGCAGTAGAAACTTAAAGCATCAATTATCCAACACTGCAAAATGCTTAAATGCAACCTTAATACCTAGATAGATCATTTCACACTGAAATTTAAAGCACAGTGTGCCCAATTTAAGTAACAGGTAGTATAGATTGGGAGTCAAAGGCATTGCAGATAATATTGAATTGCCACAAATTTAGATTAGCAATAAAAGACATAACAAATAAAGGACACTGCRTTTCTGTGGATGGAAATGCTTTTACAAAGGCAAATATTCTAGAAGGTGTGATGAGATCTAAAAGGTCTATATATGGCTAGATATATCTCCATATATTATGGGATTCTAACAGAACAGAGTAATTGAAGAAGCTGGATTATTCCCTTCCTCAAATTCATCAGCTCATGCAGGTACTCAATAGATATCAAGGTGTATGTGAAAAATCCTATTTCAGGAAGTAGAACAAGAGTGGGGCTTCTCTTAAAGTTCTTCTGCAGCATAGGGGAAGCATCACTCTTTGTATCCCTTGATTTTCTCTCTTGTCATTATGCTAGAGATAGCCACAAGGATTTTCTAATTAAGCACTTCCCCTTTCCTATGCTTTATATGGCTGTGCTGAGCAATGTGGGCTTCCAGTTCTTCAAACAGAGGGAAGATATGACTCTACCCAAACAGCTCTGCTAATCTTTTCAGTTATGATTTGCACATTATACTTGAMCGCCTTGCTATCTGCTATATGCTTTGCAAGCAAAGGATTATTTTTGTAAACATTAAATAATAGCCCATGAATGCACATGGCAATGCACTAAAGAATATGTATCTTCCAGAGCACTGGAACAGGCTGCCCAGAGAGGTTGTGGAGTCTCCTTCTTTGGAGATCTTTAAAACCCGCTTGGATGCATCCCTGTGCCACCTTCTCTAGGTGAACCTGCGTGAGCAGGGAGGTTGGATTAGATGACCTCTGAGGTCCCTCCAACCTTAAGCATTCTATGATTCTATCTTCTGTCAAGATAGGTCTCTGTATTTCACCATTTTATAATTACTCTCATTTCTTCTTCTGAACAAAACTTTCTATTCTTCCGGTTAAAAAGTCTTTGCCTCACTGAGCAAAGCAAAGGAGTGCTTTGCAACCACTGATCTGTGGTTGTTTTTCAAAATAAATTAGATCCTGGCACCACCCAAAAATGGCTTTGGGGAAAATATTTGTGAAGGCTGCTAAATAAACCTAGTTCGTTAAGTCTAACTTCAGATAACAAAAGGCTTACTTAGTACTCAGATCTGGACATTTTTTACAGCTCCATTCAAGCATGATACTCTTCTTTATAACGCTTCTAGGTCTTGGTTAGAAGCCCTGAAAAGACCTGTTTTGAGGTACAATGAATTGGATGATTTGCCCACGACCACATGGATAATCATAGGATGACATAGGATGATTTGACTGGAATCAAATCTATGTCTCTAAAGCTCATTTTTTTACCATCTCTAATACTCCATTTTCTCATATTACCTTTTTGTTTGTTTGCTTGTTTCTGAATCAAAAAAAAAAAAAAAAAGATTTAGAAATGACTCACTTATAAGATAAATAAGGACTACTAGAATATAATTTGAACCTGATGAAAATTTTCTGAAATAAACCCATTATAATGATAGAAACTTTTGCTACCAGTATATACAAAATAGATCTTTTTCCCAGTATTTTAAAGGTCACCAAATAGAGCCCTTTTTTACCACAAAAAGATGACCTCTGACCTCAAAGGCACAGCGGTGTTATGCCCTGCCAAGTGCCCAGAATTTAACACATGACATTCCAGATGATTATAGGCACCATGATAAATAAAGGCACTATGATAAATAAAGGAAAAAAATATTATACCTGAGACAGCTATTTTCCAAGCCGTTCAAGAAGCAAAACAAAACAAAACAACCTTCCCACCACCAAAATTGTATTTGTAAAAAAGGGAAAAGGGAATATATCATCTACATACTTTGACATGATGATTAATTCAGGAATAGATAACAATTCCTATTGTTAGATTATTATGTTAGATTATTGTTATAGATTTATTATCAAATAAGTCTCTGTGATTTGGATCTAGTGAAGGCTAGTTTACTATGCACTTGTGTCTCTTGGATGATTGAGATTTTAGCAGAACTAAGTTAGCATTTTGTTTTAGCTTTGCATATGCTCTCAGTTTATTTCTCCACAGATTTCTTTTTTTTTTCAGAGACATTCAGGCTGCAGGCATGCAGGCATGTAGTACCAGCAAGATCAATGATTAGGGGTGTCTCTATCTAAACACCTGTTTTAGAACTTATAGAAACATAAATATCTGAAAGATATTATTCCTTTGTCTCTTTAGACTGAAATCAGTCAAAGAACCCAAAACCTATGGGTGGAAATTAGATATTGGCATTCACAGAGAATAAGTAGTTTCATCAGCCTTTCTCTATAAGAAAATTGGCTAAAATTATTATTTTTGTTGTGATTTCTCTAAAATTTAACTAAATGTGATCACACAATATGAAACATATCATAAAATTTACGGATATGTAATAATCATTGAGATATCTACTTCCTGTCAAAATCATATAATGGGGATTTAAATGAAAGTAGTAATTTCTAATGCAGAGAGATTGAATATTAGAATCACTCAACATAGCAAAATCAACTAAAACCAAAGTTTCTTTTTCCGAGCAATTTTTCAAAAGCTATTAGCTATATATATGTATATATATGCAAATAAACACACTAACAAACAAAATTATCTCATGAGTTTTGTTTCTGAAAGAGAGTAAGCTAAAAATGCACACATATAAGTATAAATATTTCATTCATATTGATATATACCACTAAACTTTTTATTAATCTTCTATTAGTTAATTAATGTTCAACTGGAAATAAGAAAACTTAGTTTAAATACATTTTAATGTAATCCATAAGTAACTTTATTTTTTTTCTATAATAAACATATCTTAAAATAATCATTTACTTCCACAATGAGCACAAGAAAAAAAAAAAAAAAAAAGTTGAGGTAGATTATTGGGACAGAAAACTAAAGTTACTTTTTTCTCTATGTAAACAATTCTCTAAAACACTTTCATCTCACTTATAGTGATTTTTTTTTTCTCTCTGTAATGGAGACTTTCATTGTTATAATTACTTTGAAGCTTCTACAGTTCTGATTTATGTGAAGTTAAGCAGGAAATAATCTTTATAAAGACATAAAGATTCCTGTTTACATAAAGTTTGTTTCCAAAAATCAAGTAGATAACAATTTTTTTTTTTTTTGAAACTAGACCACACAAACAGAAAGTAACCTTTGAAATGCAACAAAACAAAGGGTATGATTGGTTGGCAAGAAATTCCAATAAGGCAAAAATGCCAAAATTTACATCTGAATCCAAATGTTCAACAGATGGAATTACAGCACAATGTGGGGAAAAAGCACGTGACAGAGTGTGGAAGTAGAAATGCAAAAGAGGAGTATTAACAAGGTATCTTGGAATAATAGTRGAACAAGATCAGGCTAAGTTATATTATTAAGGTTTCGAGCTGAGGAAGAAAACAGGATCCTGATGAAGTAATTTTATATCTAATTTATGCTATGACCTTCAGAAAAAAAAAAAAAAACCACTTTTTACTACAGTATGTTCTTTCAGTATTATTTGGTTTGTTCTGGTGTAAATTGTCTCTTTTTTTTTTTTTTTTTTCATGAATATTGTGATTATTTATTTTGCATTTGTTCATGCATATAACCTGCAGGATACCAAAACATAAAATCATTCTATTCAATTTCTTTGAAACTGGAGCATATAAAATCAGCTTTGTGTTTTTTTCACTTTAAGTTCTAAAATCTTTACTGCACTTTTGTAGCTATCATATAGATAGTTTTCCCAGCTTCTTTTGGAAAATAAATAAATAAATAAATAAATAAATAAACAAACAAATTAGAAATGCATGGCTCTAATTTCCTTGCTCAGTAGGAAATCCCAGTATTGAACATTGATTCTGAAAATCATGCTTGGGAGTGAGGGTGGCTTGCAGGCCATAGAAGATAAACAGTCAAAGAGTAGATACTGTACTACTTTCTTTGTGACTTTAACTCAGATGAATGAATTGGGCTATAAACTTACTCACATAGACCACATTATTGTAAAAAAGCCCTAAATAAATGCAAGCTCTGAACAGTCAGAAGGCAAATAGGAGCATACCATAGGATCTGGTCATGAAATGTGCCTGACTGTAAATACAATATCATAGAAATTCTTAAATTGCTGGCATAAATCAGCATTATGCTCTTGGCGCACCCTCTGTACATGTAGTCAACTGACACAAAGTGTCACAATTTGCCATTATAGCTGTATTTATCCTTACCCAAGTGCCAAGTGCAAAAGAAAAACACATTCAAATTTCTATGCAACCAACAAAGATCAGCTTAAAGCTATAATTTCTAATGTTCCTACTCTGGCTAGAATTTTCAAGTAGTTTTTTTTTTGTTTGTTTGGTTGGTTGTTTTTTTTTTTTTTTTTTTTTCCTAAGTAAAGCATAGTATTGTGTGATTAAACAAAATATTTTTAAGGCAGTCCTGAGGATCACATAACTTGCAATAGCAAAAAGGAAAAACAAAGGAAATGTGGTTGTCTCTGTCTGCATTACCATCATTTGATTGCTACAGCATCTTATGGACAAATCAAGATTGAGTATTAAGTCAGGCTTCTCACAATTATGCAGAAAATTGAAAATTGCTGTCCTTTTGAAGATAAAATCTATGTTAAAGATATGATGAAACAGTTAGGTAAACAGAACAGAATCACACCAAATCACAAAGTGGTTGAGGCTGATGGACTATTGGAAATCCTCTGTTCTAACTTCCCTGTTCAAAACAGTATCACTCAGAGTAGGTTATTCAGTCTGACCATATCCAGTCAGGTTTTGAATATCCGTAAGAGCTAAAACTCAACAACTGTTTTGCACAACCTGTTCCAGTGTTTAACCACCTACATAGTATTTATTTTTTATTCTTTCTTATGTTTAAATGGATTTTCCTGTGTTTCAATTTGTGTCCATTGCCTCTTTCACTGGGTAGAATGTCCATCAAGATCCCTAGGTTCTTCTCTGCAATGTATGCTTTTTTTTTTTATTATTATTATTTTTTTTTACTTTTAGCAAATGCCCAGCATGTACTGGCTATTCTGGGACATTGGGTTATGGAGTAACTGGGGTTATTCTTCTCCAGGTGCAGGACATGCCTTTCCCTTAACTGATTTTTTTGAGTTTCCCATTTGCCTGTTTCTCCAAATTGTGCAGATCCTTATGCAGATCCAGCTGTGCAGTGTGTCAACTGCTCTTCCCTGTTTTGTATCAGCTGCAAACTTCCTGAAGGTGCACTCTTTTCTGGGTCATTGATGAAGATGCTGAAGAGTACTGCCTCCGGTATGGACCCTTAGGGTACTCTCCTTGTGACTTGCATCCAGTGGGATTCCATGCCCCACATTACAACCTCTAAGCTCAGCAGTCACCCATTTTTTCGGTCCATGTCACTGCCTGCTAATCTAGTCTGTGTTTCAGAAGTTTACTTATGAGCCTGCTATGAGTGCTGAAAGCTTTACTAAGCTGAGCAAACATCTCCTTTCCCTTCATTCATTGAGCTAGTCATCACATCCCAGAACATCACATCACGTCACATTCCATGATTTTTCGTTCTTTCATTCACTCCATTGCCTTTCAAGGGATTGATATAGTTCCCTTATATCCTTCCTTTTGTTTCCAGAGATGGGAGTGACATTTGCTCTGCTTTGCACCATAGTTCACCTTTCCACATCTGCTTGAAAGAATCCATTTTCAAACAGGAAGGACTTCTAAGAAGGGTTATATTTAATATTTGTGCTTTTGCAATTCATCTGATGCATGAAGCAAAGAAGTTGAAGATAAATTAGTCACAYCTGGACTCACTGAACTGTCTTGCCAGCTCTGGGAAGAAGAATGCAAGTACGGAAAAATAACTTGGTGTGCTAGAAAGGCCAGATCAGGTACTCCAGATGCTGTTAGGTGTGCTGAACTGTGTCATCATGCCAGGCTAGCATCCATCCTTTATGAAACACACAAGACTTGACAGGAGGCAGTGAGTTCTACTGCAGTGTGATGAATCACACCTTAAATAGAATGTATTTTCAATTCATCTTTTCCTGGATGAACATTTTACAAAACCTTTCAGATCTATTGCTAGACAAGCAAGATTAGCCTGTAAGCTACCCTTGCACAAAGGCTCAGTTGCATACTGGAAGTGATTGAACGTTATAAGCCAAAATTAATTCTTTGTTTCTTTGACAAATAAAAGCACATTGTTCATCAGAGAATGATGTGCTACTGTTCTGTCTAACTCCTCGCTTAGGAMTCCTAGGTTTACAATAAAATTCACACTGATCACAACTTTATTTTTTTTTAACAGATACTGCCAAGTTCCGCTCAGTCACTTACAGAGGAAGAAAATTTACAGTGAGAACTTGTYCTAACACATCTGGTATGGGTTTGTCATGGAAAATATTATTTGTGCTGCTCTTTTTGCTAAGGATTGAAATTATATTCCATGCAATAGCACAGGAAGTTTTCTTTAGCAAACGTATGTATGCTTTATAGAGAGAAAGACAGTAACATCTTTTAGAGATGGAAAGAGTGAGACATAAATAAAGTAAATAACTAGGCCAGCATTATTTTTCGTATTTACCATCTCAATAATAGAACCAGAGCTAAAAACACTAAAACATCCTAAGTTCAGGTGCAGTATTGTTTTTCTTATAGTAAAGGGAACAGCCATTTAAGGAAACAGCTTTACTTCCTGTTGTCTCACAAYCAACAAGACTGTAGAAAAAAAAAAAAGAAAATAAAGGTAAATTTCAAGCTTTGGAGTCCTTACTTGTATATAGTATCAGAAAAAAAAAAAAAAAAAAAAAATAACAGTTAGCTATTCATCAAAATTTCCAAACACATTTTTTTCAGCCTGTAGCACCCTGTATTATAATTAGAAACTCCCAAAATTCTCCCTAATCAAATTACTATGTTAAAAAGTAAAGAAAACCAAATCTTGAAAAAAAAAAATCTGTTGTGATCAATTTACCCAGCTTAAAAGGAATTTGAATTGGATAAGAATGCATAATATCTTACAACTTGCAAGTCCTCTGATTTCTTTATTGCGCAAATGACAGTTGGAGATTACAAATTCACTGAATAAAGGCTCAGTAAATTCTTTACCATGGTCTTTGGCTATGKATATTCCCATAGCTGATGCACCTATGTGCATAGGTGCAGAAAAGCTGGACTAATTTGAAGAAAATACACAGAAAATATTTGATCAAAAAATGAAAGTAGATGACAGTAAGTCATCAAGTCTGCAGAGCATCTGCCTGAGTTATTTGACAACCATTAAATGTGAAAATACAGAACTTGTGGCCAAGGTGTGTTCAATACATCATTGTATTGTGTATGCAGCTACACTATGAGACAAAAGTAATATTCAAGATGATTACTATCACTGCTTTGACAAAAGGAGTGAGCAATGTAATTTCCAACTCTATGGATCGCAGTAAGGTGGGTTTATTGTTTGTTTTTTACTAAATGTCAGTATAAATAAATATAAAGTAATGCAACTAGGGAAAACAATAGCTAAAGACAGCTGAAAAATACTCATGTGATGTGGAAATCAAATCTGGCAGTTGCAAATAGAGCCTTGGACTCAACACTGTCAGTCCTCTGAAATTGCTCTCAGTGATCAATGGCAGCCAGCAAAGCCAGCAAAATGTTTGGCATCTTCAAGAGGGGTAATGAAAGCAAGGCTGAGGGTGCTCTTTTGCAAGTATGTTAAACTTTGGTCTATCCAAAGACTTGCACAGAAAAAGTGAGAAAAAGAAGTTTCCAGGTCTCTATAGACTTTAGATGCTGAATTGGAAACTTAAATTCTGTATCATCTTCCTCTTGCTTTCAAAATACATATGGTTGAAAATGAATAAACTGATATTTAGGATTATTGTAATAAATAGAAGATTTGGAAATATTTTAGTTTAGCCTGAAAGAGTTGGTGATCAAAAGAACACATAATAATATGTGTGCCAAATAATTATAAATTTTACATAGCATTTGATAGGTTCTATGCTAAATCAAAACTAAATTTTCATAGAGATATACATATCAACAACCTTGCACAAATGTGACACATTTGTATGTGACAAATGAGTATCTTGACAAATGA
>NW_020454139.1:0-25319 GCF_003342845.1 Nothoprocta perdicaria | reverse complement strand
AGCTCTGACCAGAAAAGAAAAAAACTGAAGTCCAAAAGCTTCATCTCTCATTTTGTTAGACAACTACTTTATATCCTCCAAACACTTAAAAATGTATTTCTATTGTGCTAGCATTTGACATAGCAGAACACAGATATTCCAGTTTGGCCTTTATAGTCTAAATGTAATTCAAACCCTGATCCGTACAGTCAGATCAAAAAGTATGTGTTGATTTTATGGTATTGTTTAGTGAAACTTTTGGGGAATGGGGGAGGGAGGTAAAGAATTACTTGTATTTCTCTACCAAAAAGAAAAAAAAAAAAAAAAAAAAGAGTTCAAAACAGAACTAAGGAGTTAAGGAGTGAATTAATACGAGCAGGGACTATGTGCTCAGCTTATTTGTTGACTCTCTTATTTACTGGTACAGATATAACAAAAGTCATCAGGGAATTGGGAGATGGAAGAGTTGAGTGTTATAGCATTTTCATTGATCATACTGCCAGTTTACTAGAAAGATTAAAGAGTATGATGCAACTGGAGATACCAGAACATACCAATGATAGGTGGTCTCTGTATTAAGCCAGCTAGCATCTGTAAAAATTGTTGAGCTGATTGCAAACAAATTTTACAGACAGAACAAACAATTTTACAATGACCACTCCCATATTTAACAAAAAAAGAGAACATTAACTGTGATATTTTTAAAATTAATTGATGATTAATCTGTATCTACTTAAGTGCTTTGATTATTCATTTTGTTGAAAACTGTCTTGAGGCTGACAGCACATACATTTGAGTTAGGAATCAGAGGGATTTGAAAGTCTAGTCATAAATGCCCATGAAATGGAGGTTTGGAACTTATTCCCTCTCTGCATCTTATTTTGTTCATTTACATTTTTTCTCTGAATTTCTTAATTGATGTRCAGGAACTGCAAAACTGAAAAGTTAGGTCTGGCATAAATATATTTATCTATATTTCTATCTTATATTGACTATTATTGTATGATTACACAGAGTATTATCAGGCATATGCTCTTCTATAACAGTGTACATTCAAGTCACCTTCAAGAAAATTTCACACAAATGTAACTGAAGTAAAATTTCTTACGAAACATAATTTTAGAAAGTTAATACTCTTTATTATGTCTTCAAATGGATTATTTTGTGTTATATATTTTTGTTGTAGTCATGAACCATATTCAATACTTTTCCCTCTGCATTTTCTCTTTTACTGGTGAATAAATTAAAAATCATTATAAAAATGATGATGCTCTTCAGAATGGCAGGAATGAGCTCCAAAATTCTTCTCTTCTATCTATTCTTATGAGTGAGGGTTGCAGTCTATTTAAATATATATTTTTATTGAGTCAGGGCTTAATGTTATGTGCCTATCTTGTTAAAATGTCCTTACACAGAAATACATTTTGAATTCTATTTCAACAATATAGAGAAAATGAACATCTGAACTGTAAACTAAGTTCATATAACAAATTCTCATAATGTGATATATGAGAACAAGCACAGACAACATACATTTGTCAGGAAGATCGTGACAAATTTGTACAGAAAATTTTAGTATAATGGTAGAGAATTATCTCATACAATTTTGCGTTTGTTTGATTTGGTTTGATTTGATTTGGTTTGGTTTGGTTTTGCTTGCCAACAGGATTTGAAGTTTAGGGAGGCATAAGAAGAAAACATATCTTAAAAATAAAATTGTAATTACTAGCAAAAAAAAAAAGTCAGAGAACTGTTTTTATAACTCATGAAGGATAGGGATAACAGTCTTGTGTTCATTTCAGTTCTGTATATGATATGAAGAAGAGAAGCCAAGGAAGGATAAACTGTTATATTGCTATCCTTGTTATTATACTGTCATTTTTCATTTTTTTCCATAAATTCTTCTAGAAGAAAGGCCTTCCATTCAAATGAATGTAATATTTTGTGAAATTAGAAGTAATAGTTACTCTTTCTTGACATACCTCTATAATAAAGTTAGGGAAAATTGAACAAATTGGCAGTGAGGTGTTATATTTTCTTATTCTCCCACTGCTGGGACTACTGAGCAAGAAAAAAAAAAAAAATGTGAGGATGTCAGACCGATTTTCTCATTAGTTTACTGAGAAACAGATGAGAAAGTGTTCAGCTGGTTAATTTTTTAGCCAGCAGGCATTGTTATATTTCTGCTAGCAGGCATAGAAAATAACAGTGAAAAAAATTAACTATAGATCATCTCTGCTGGCTAGAAGGCTGTGAGCATGTCAGGGTGAACAGCAATAGACTCTCACAGGAAACGGATACACTAAGTAATTTGGGGTTTATTTTTTTGCAGTGAATTCAACTGAATATAAGAAAAATCATAAATCACAAATTTAAAAGAATAATTTAATTCTTCTGGATGATCTATTTTTTTTAAACCTGACAGATTAGATGATGTCCTATGCTAACTAATGGTGCAACTGAAAAATCTTATTGTCATGAAAGACTAAACAATACTCCTGAAAGTAAACTATTTTAAAAGATGCTTAAATATCTTTGTATATATTGATCCGTGAAGATAATGATCTAGGAGTCATTTTGATGGAGATACTTTTAAACTCGTCTAGTACCAGAGACAGGTTTTGTATGGGAGTTTATAATATTCTTATTAAATGTATGGTCTGGCAACAGTTTTCTGCAGATGCCTGCACAATGGGGCATTATTTGTAAGGAATCAACCTCCTCATCCCACTGTAGTGTTGTAGAAAACACCTTAAGACTTTGTAGAGCATGCTTGGACTCCCTGTATTGAGAATCAAGTTGGACCTTATTTATGAGTTTGATCTTGTCAAACTCATAACCTTTGGCTTTCTTTGTGTTCAGTCCAAGACCTGTGAGGACAGAGGAAGGAAACTTGTTGTATGCCAATGTCTCCAGCAAGGTCAGGACAAGGCCAAAGCTTGTGCTCAGAGAAGAGATCCTGAAAGGATTCAAAAGTAGAAGCAAGAATGCAGCTGACATGTCAAAGATCAAGATGGATTTTGGTTCATTTTGAAGTTATTATATTCCTTTGCTAAAACTTTGGCCTTCCAAATAAATCTGAAAATAGATTGTTCTTCTATGAAATTAAATACAGCAACGAACCTTTTCATAGCTTGAAAATACAGAAAGTTGAGAATAATAATGTGTAGCAATTATGTAAGGCAGTACTTCAAAGCTTTTTATTAACATTTCATCCTCTTCTAGAACTGCTTTTATATCCTCTACCAACATAAAAGGTAAAACTAAAATGGATACCCATAAAGTTACATATTCTCAATTTGCTCTTCTATTAAATGGTGCTGAAGTAAGAATACCTTACATAAAGAGGAAAAAAAAAATAAAAGACCCAATTAAAAAAAAAAAAAAAAAAAGAAAATCCACAAGCTCATCCTGGCTGCAGTGAAGACCCAGTGACCTATTTTGAAAGCTAACAAATTCATATTATACTGGACTAGTTAAGTAAATGCTTTGTAAAATTAAGGGCCTGATATTAAAAAATCCTCCACAGTTCTTGAGAAAGAAAACTACAGTAGAGCACTAAAAGTACTAAACAATATTGTAATATGTTTTGGGTAATTGATCCAGAGTAAATTTATGTAGCCAACTTCAGAACCATGAGATAAGTTTATCTAAACAAGAATAAACCAGAACACACTATATATGAATACATATTACACCACTAAATATTAYGTATAACATTTGATAATCTTATACAAGTAAAAGAAAATAAAAGATCTAAAGCATKTGTTCTGTGATAAAGTAGAAATACAGTACACATTTAAGATAAAAATGTTTATTAGGCAAAAACTTCTGATCTCTACAGAGATTAGACCTGTGGTTCTTTACCCATTTTCCATATCATAACTCCCGTCTCAGAAATGTTTTACCAATTTCTGATATAGTTACAAACAGCACATAGTTTTAAAGAATCCCTTCCATGGATTTTTATAGGCTTCTCTTTGCTTCTAATCTTAATTGATTTTCTTTTATGCTTTCCACAGCTGTAGTTGTTCTGATTAAATCTCCAACCTTTTCAAAGTAATCATGATGATCTCATTAAGTTGCTCTAGTTAATCTCTACCTGTAGTAGTTGTTTTCTTCAGTAGGGGATTAATATAAGCAAGCTTTAATCATTTGTATAGTTGTGTGCATCCTGATCGCTACCACTTCCAGTTTAATCTTCCTCCGAAACTACTTTTCATCTTGATTGAGGATATCATAGTAATAAAATAATTTGTATTTACTGTTCCATACTCTTCCAAGATCAGCATTGGGTTCTGACAGTAAAACTGTCCATCTGTTAGGATAGCAGAATTCCAAGGCATTGTGAATGGAGCTTTGGTAAAAATTAAAATATATCAAAGATTCAGAGTTTAGAGTGTATTTTAAGTGAACATTCAGCAGACTTCTAAATTTCTTATATCTGAAATTGGCTTTCAATCACAGCAATGTGCTCAGGAAAAAAAATGCTAATACTCTTTAAAAACAAAATAGATATATCTTAAGATTTTTTTAATGTGGTATTTGTACAATGTAAGAATAATTATGACAACTGAGTATATTTGTATTTCCATTTACCAAAAAAAACCCCAAACAAACAAACAAAAAAAGAACAAGGCCTGGAACAAGATACTTGAACAGAATGCAGTAGAATAATTCTTGAGAATCTCAAGTCTGCATCACTGTCTGATTTACAGGACAGCATGTTACCTCACTTATGCAGAAAAACTGCTAACAAAAATAGTTGATTCATTWAAAATTATCAGAAGAATTTAAACATTAACTTGAAATCTCTTCTGAGAGAAGTAGAGTCATATTCAAATAAAAAAATAATTTCAAAGTTTCAATGGATCAGATGTTTYTGCGGAATGATGGTATGCATCTGGTAAACTAAGAAAAAAGTGCTACRAAAAGAGGAATAGCTTACTTCTACAAACTATCACTGATTACCTCACCCCTTTTTTTTTCCATTACTATAAAAAATATATTATTATAATATTCTATTTCCAATTTTAAACTACAGATGAATGAGCTATTTGACAGTAGTAATCATATAAAATATGAATGTCTTATCAACAAATGTTAGTGCTATATTTCTGAATTGTTCAGGTTGCTTATATCATTAAATAGTTAAAATTCCAAAAGCTACAGAACTAGAAAATCATTATATTTGTTTTCATGTTCAGAAAAAAATACATATACATATATATATATATACACACACAAAAAACAAAAGTAGAAAGAAATTCAACTCCAGATTATATATGACAAATATAAATGTATAAATGCAAATAGCTACAAGCAACACATTATTAAGCTTGAGTGGAATGGAAAATATGAGACCTTCTTGAAACCTTTGAGACCTTTGGAGACTTAGCGTAGGACAGCTAAGGCAGCACTATATTTCTATAATCAGTCAAATAAACAATATCATATCATGTTTGAAATAGTACTAAACACCTATTGTGGGCAACAGAATCAAGACACACGGAATTTGAAGGGGCCCACCCTTGCTGTTTTCCACACTGAATCCATGTATTCTGGAGATAAGGAATCCATTTTATCCTAGTAAAAAGTTAGTTGATGTTAATCTTTTCTTTCTTTTTTTTTTTTTTTTTTTTTTTGTGTGTGTGTGTGTGCATGTGTGTGTGTGCGCGTGTGTGTATAAAGCAGTGTGGAATAAAGCAGCTTTCACTATGAGCAATAGGAGTAGAATCCAGCAGCTAAGAAGAGTTTTTAATGGCATTTTTTTCCCCAAAACTAGAACACTAATAGTAATTAAAATTCATTATATATGCTTTCTTCTTTCTTGTAACACTCCAGTGTATGATAATGTTGTACAGTGTAAAGAGTTTACCAAACAGTTTGGAATAGTTAGTATGCATGACAGATGATTTCCATTTCTCAGTTAGCAGTGGTAGCATTCTCACTGTAAACTTAGAACGTACTGCTACATGATACATGTGCATGTGAAGCCATACACTTGTGATCACATATCTGCTAAAAAGTGTTTAGTCAACTTGAAAGTGATTTTAAGATGCAAACAGATGGGAAGAGGTATCCCTCAGCTCCAAATGGCACAGCTTCACACACTGCTTTTGGTGTGGCATAAACCAGATGCTCTCTACATTGAGGGAGCACAAGCCTGACTGGCCTTCTCACATGAAGCCCCATGCAGTGGGGCAGGAGATATTGAATTCTTTATTTTATGGTTTCTTCAGAGTATGTTTTACACAGACACATTCGGTATCACTAAGATTCATAGTCTTTTTCTGCAGCTCTTCCTCTAAAAAAATCTTTTTAAGCATTGACAATTCACTGGGAGCATGATTTTCATCTGCATGAAATTATTTGCAGTATTATTTTTTTGTTTCATCTTAATGGTGATTCAGAAAGGAAGTTATCTGAAATTCAGAAAGTATATCTTGAATTTATTCTTCTAGACCTACAAAGATGATGTTTAAATATGATTAGGAAAAAAAAAACGTCAAGCACTAATTTAACATAAACCACCAAATTACAAAGTTGGTTCTTTAATCTCTTCTGCTTGAGCCAAAAGAAAATAAAAAGAACTTTATGATATATGTCATTATCATCTTAATTATGTTAGTGTCATCACTCAATTAATGTTAATAAGCATTTGCATTTATGTAGCTCATTTACAGGAATGCATTGATTCACCATGTTATAAATCCAAATCCAACATGAAACAATTTCTGCTGTGTAAAATGGGTAATAGATATGCTAGCACACGAAGGAAAAGTTCCAACTGAAATCACTGAGAACCCATTTAAATTCCTGAAAGTTCTAGGTGGTCTTTTACTGAGCTTTATGTACCTGGTAGATTAGACTGATACACTGTGATGTGAACCATGTCAAAAGAATCCCAAATGAAAGTGTTTCAAAGATAGTCATGTTATGATGATTTTACGCAGAGACAGAGCTTWCCTAAGGATTTTCTAAAATAATATTTTGCATAATGTTGTATTTTATAGGGCTATCTATGAGAACATTTTCTTAGTCAGTCATCTATTGCAAACCTGCAAACCTGCTAACACTAGAATTAAATATTTCCATTGGATTCCTGTGCAGGTCTCATCCTAAAAAGACCCATGGAAATGATAGATCAACAGAAAAAGGAACTTCCTAATTGATGGTCCGCTAAAATTTCCCATGTCTCACCAGAGGAATCAGGCCTTCACTAAGTCTAATACATTTCAAGTTATGTCCAAAGTGTGATTAAGATCACTAGTCAAGATTTAGGTTTGGTGTTAGGTGGTCTGAGGTAGAAATAGGAACTTATGTGCATACATATGCATATGTGTGTGTGTGAAATCACTTTTCTCTCATTCCCCTAAAATAATTCTTCAATTGTATAACAGAGAAATAAAGGTAGTTGGCTGCCTATAACAAGAGTGGAAATCATATCACATATATATTTTTTTTAGTTGCATACCTAGGCTGAGATAGTTTGTAGAATCTTTAGCTTACAGAGAGGCAGTAACAAGGGAAAAATCATCATAACCTACGTATAACAAAAGTTCTGACTTGCTGTCTGGGATAGGGTATTTGTCTCATTTATTAGAGAGGTGGCCTAATGGTAAAACTCAGCGCATCTAGCATGGAAATCTAAATTTCTTACGCTTTCTCTAAAATCAGGGGAGAGAATAATCAATGTCACAGAATGAGAATCATATTTATCTTAGATACCATTTTGGGGTGAAAGGAATCACCCTAGGAGTATTTATTTAACTGTTATATCAAGCTCTATACAATTTGAATAAAAGAACTTAAACTTRCATAATTAATTTTTATAAGTTTGAAATTAAGAAAAATGGTTCCCATGTTAGAAGATTACAATGGACTGTATGATTACAAGTGTCTATACTTAAATATCAGTTAGCTACCAAGCCCTAGTGTTTGTCCATGTTCAAAATAGGACCTTACTAGCCTAGTTTGAATAAGTAGTGAAAATGTGGAAGAAAAATCCTAGTACTTTGATCTGTTGACTTCATTTGCAAAAGACTGAAGCACATGTTTAAGTATGAGAAATCATACACCATACCTGGAGCCAAGCAAGATTACTTCTACATCATTCAGTGATGTAGAACAAGAGTAACAGAGGAATCTATAGTATTTGACATATTTATCAATAATTATTGAGAACCTCGAGGAATACGGTCTCATCATTTTTTGCCTATGATGCCAGCCTGTGAGAAACACCCAGTATGCTTGAGGACAGGTCTAGCACTGAGAAGGACCTAGACACACTGGAGGAATCAGAAGATATTCTTCTTTTGAAATGGACCAAGAAGAAATACAGAGACTTGTCCCTGAGAAGGAAGCAGTATAGTTCTGGCAGCAGTATAGACTGGGGGTTGCTGGGCTGGAGAACAGCTCTGTAGAAAAGCAGGATCCTGAGGAGTTCAACATAAGCCGGAAAGATGCCCTGTCAGTAAACACCACCAACAGCATCTAGGGTGGTATTAAGAGGAACACAGCCATCAGATTGAGGGAATTGGTGATCATCACTTAGCACTCATTAGAGCACATCTCTAATAAATCAGGAAGTCAGTCATAAATAAGTCAGTAAGAGGATTAGGGGGCTCCAGAAGGATAAACTCTCTCTAGCCTTGAAGGTTTTCCAGAGAAAAAATGAAAAAGCCCTAGCTTTGACTTCACAGCTGAACCTGCTTTGAGCAAGAAGTTGGACAAGAGATCTCTCAAGGTCTCTTTCAAACTGAACTATTATATTAGAGAGATTTTAAGACATTTAAGAAAATTCAGAGGAAATATTTACACATGAAATATTTACACTAGCCATTTTCTCCCTCTCCTTAGAGAAAGACTAATTTTCAAAGACAAAAGCTGCAATATATTCCTATTGAGTAAAGTTATTTCAATTAATATGATCATTCCTATTAAATTGAATTACTTGACAAATAGCTACCCTTGACAATATTTTTTTACCATGTTTAAAAAATGCATATAGATTTCTTTTTACAGTATTCAAAAACAAAAAGCAAATAATAATAAACAAGCAATCTATCAATCTAATCATAACTTTTCCACCTCATGCTTTTTATCATATTAATATGTCAGTACTATGTTTTAAATAATGGTAGTCACCATGTGGGAGTAAATCCAATTAAGGTGGAGAATCACGTTAAGTATGCAATCGCCAGTTGCCTTCATCTGAACTTATGTTCAACATTTATGATGTAGACATCTGCATCTGAGTCAGAAACTTGAACATCCCTAGGCAATGAGTAGAAAGGACAAAAAAAAAAAAAAAAAGAAAAGAAAAAAAAAGAGTTCTCAATTCAGTTTTTCACAGATTGGGTTCTGTTTAAGACACAGTTGGGGAAGCAGATGGGATGGCAGATCTGCTATATTCCTAGGCAAGATATAGTAGATGTATGCCTTTCTGTGATGCAAGGGATTTTCATTTCATTGTACACCTATGCTCGAGTAGTTCATTGATGATACAACTCATTTCATTCTAAAATAGACATCTGCAATAGGCCAGAGGCAACTTACCTCAAATGTTACAAGCTTAGGGTGGGTAGTTCAGCTGTAAGAATACAKATTGTAGATGTTTAAAATGAGATGAGATGATTCTAGTCCAAATGTTCTTCAGGTTTTAAGTTTTAGTAGTCTCAAAGAACTGTTCGTATACAACTCAGTGGCACAATAAGAAAGACTTTAAGCTGAATTTCATGGACTTTCCAGTTCAATAAAAGGATGGAATAGCGTTAGCTACGATCTGATCTCGGGAAAGAAAGAATAATGAACAGAGTAACTGCAGAGAGAAGAATATGAAGAAGACAGCATAAAGAATAAGCTATTTTAAATTTACATGAGGGTTAACACAGCCATCAATCAACTTCTCATTTATCTTGTGACAATTTGTTTGTGTGCTGTTTGTAGAACTCCCAAAATTACAACTAAATAAGGTCTGTCTCTTCCCATAGTTTACAGTACAATGTACATTTTACAAGTACAATGACGCTCTGATTTTGAATTCTTCCTACATGTCTCATCATGTGACATATATGAACTTCTAATAATAGTTTATTGTCAGTTCATTTTGTGTATTCTGCAAATAATTCTTTTTAATAACAATTATAATATTTTTGGAAGATTTGTGGAGGTTATAATGTTTAACATTTGAAAAAAATAAATTCTTTTAATAATATTCAGCATATATCTATTGAAAATTTAGGAAAAAGTCAAGAATAGCACAAATTTACAAAGTCTTCAAGCATGAGTATACAGGTATTTCTTCCAAATGCTTTTGATGCTCTTAGTTTGGAACTTCTTTTTATCAATGAGAATCTAGCATKCCATTAGTCTACTTCATACATAGATAATTTTGCCTGTATGACAAATGACACTGTTTCAATCAGTTTCAGATATTGAACTGAACTTATTGAGCTTAGCACCTTTAATGACAGCGATGCAAATATTTCACCGCAACTATTGATTCAAATGGCACAAATCCAACTGAACAGTATTGTGAAAACACCAGCRCTAAATATCATGTAATTAGATAAACAGTTCATCTCTCCTTACTGCTTTGAATGGCTATCAGGGAGTTAAAATAGATTTACATGTAAATTTATACAGCTTCCATAGTCTTAGTATGTCAACTGGCTTAAAGCTTGTGGAATAAAATAATGAAGATTGGAAAGTGAGTATTGTAGAGCCAGTCTGATTTGTTTTTTTCTCAATAAAATAAATAATTAAAAACAGTTTTGTGAAAAGTTGACATATAAAAGTTTCCTATTTATTTATATCAAGTATTGTATAAGTCCCTTATATACCAACTTTTAGAAAAAGAGTTTGAACTGCATAAGCTATTAAAAACATTTGTTACAGACACTTGATCATGATTTGGCCAATCACTCTAACCTCCATCCCTGGAAAAGTGATGGAACAGCTCATCTTGGCACCTCCAAGCACGTGGAGAACAAGAAGGTGTTCAGGAGTAGCAGTCAGCATGGATTCACGTAGGGGAAATCATGCTTGATTAACCTGATAGCCTTCTATGATGGAATGACTAGCTGGATAATGAGGAGAAAGCAGTGGATGTCCTCTATCTGGACTTCAGGGAGGCTTTTGACATTGTGYGGAGGTGTGGGATAGATGAGTGGACGGTGAGGTGGATTGAGAATTGGCTGCATGGCAGAGCTCAGAGGGTGGTGATCAGTGGCGGAGTCCAGCTGTAGGCCTGTAGTTAGCGGTGTCCTCCAGGGGTCGGTCCTCGATCTAGTCCTGTTCAATTTATTCATCAACGACCTGGATGAAGGAATAGAGTGCCCCCTAAGCAAGTTTGCTGATGATATGAAACTGGGAGGAGTAGTTGATATCCCTGAGGACTGCACCGCCATCCAGAGGGACCTGGACAGACAGGAAAACTGGGAAGTGAGAAACCTCATGAAGTTCAACAARAGCAAGTGCAAGGTTCTGCACTTGGGGAGGAACAATCCCAGTCACCAGTACAGGCCGGGGACTGACCTTCTGGAGAATAACTCCGCAGAGAAGAACCTGAACGTCATGGTGGGCAAGCTGACTATGAGGCAGCAGTGTGCCCTTGTGGCTAACAAGGCCARTGGAATCCTGGGKTGCATTAAGTAGAGCGTCTCCAGCAGGTCAAGAGAAGGGATTGTGCCCCTCTGCACAGTTCTGATGAAGCCATATCTGGAGYGCTCTGTGCAGTTCTGGCTCCCCAGAACAAGAGGGATGTGAAGCTGCTGGAGAGAGTCCAACGCAGGGCTACGAGGATGATCAGGGGCCTGGAACATCTGCCCTATGAAGAAACGGCATTATCTCTTTCTTTTTACTGTGTCTGTTAGTGTCAGAAATCAGTGTTAGTATTTTAAGAAAAATATTAAAACCTTTTTTTTTTCAGTAGTCATAAGTCAATATTCTAGAGACCTCATTGGAAGCATTAGTATACCTTTCATATTAATGAATGGTTGACACATGCAAGCATGTATGCTATAAAATTCTTTCATGTGAGACAGTGCTCGAAGTGAGTGTTGATAATTAACAGATCAAGCAGTCTCTTGCACAGATGGATATTTATATGCATGGTGTTCTCATTGAATAAYTTATAATGGCCCATTTTTGTTAAAATAAAAATATTAATGGTACCTTCATATACAGGAAAAAAAAGGACAGAAATCCATTTTATAAATTATAGAGACTCAAATCATTTGCTCAGCTCTAATTATAGTTACAAGGCAAGATTTAATAAAGTACAGAAGTCCCAACAGCAAGACTGAGGCAAAGCTGAGGGGTCTAAAACTTGCCTCCAAATTTTGTATAAGTATGCTCAGGAGTTGCCTAGACCTATAGCGGTATACATGCACAAAGCTTGTGTTTAGTATCAGAACTCTGAAGATACATACAGCTCCAGTTATGCACATACATGTCCAGAACTTTGTATATAAGTGGCTACTTTATTCCAAAGCTCCAAAGGATGTTGGAACTACACGTCCCTCTAAGAAGTTTCTGAAGTTACTGTTCTCTTCTAAAACAGCCAAAGTGGTTCCTAGATTGTCCATTAAGTTGCAAATCAAACTTCAGAGTTCCATAGACTGAAGCTTTATGCACATCAATCTCCTAAGATACACTAATCACAGGAATTACTTGAATATTCCCAATCTTTCTTGAACACTATATGATAAAAGATTCACTGAAATAGCAAAATATAGGAAACATAGCTCACTGGTTAGACTCATCAGCAGGAAAAGGGAATCCACTGTTTCGGTCATTTGTCCTAATGTGTTTTCATCCTTATTTTTTTACTTAATCACACTTTAATATAAAATGAAGAAATATATTTGGAAAAAGCTAACAAAAAGTRTGCCTGCTACCTCCCAGACAAATGGTATGAACATAGGTCTGCTCAGTTTTACAATTTATTTTTATTTTCTTCACTTTAAAAAAAAAAGCCTGTGAATTACATTACATTTGCCTGTGTAGCAGATAAATGTAAATAATAGATGTAAATGTTCATAAATGAGAATATTATAGATTATAGATTATAGATTTTCAATATACTCAAAACAAGGGCTCTAACAGGAACCCTTAGAATAACAAACTAGTAAGTCAGACTTTTTTTTTTTTTYCCCAGTGAAAGCATAGTGTTTCTTACAAAAAATAAAGTCACAAAGAATCTATAGAAAGATTTTTTTTTTTTTTTTTTGGAAGAGGATCAGTGCCTATAAAGGAAAATAAAGGGAAATGCCTCACTTTCTAACTACAACTGCAGCAGTAGTTGTAGCTGTGTCAAAAAGCACATGGATGAAGTGGATCCAATAAATATATTTTTCGTATTTTCAAAACAGCTTTGAAAGTTTTCATTATCAAAAGTTATTACAGAAATTAATATGGCAGAGAAACTTCAGCATAAATAAACATAAATCTGACAAATATTGAAAGGCTAGCTAGTCACTATCCCTATCCACTGTTGGAGGAGGTTTCGATACGATCCCAAGAGTGAGATTAAGACACAAATGAGGTCAAATGCCATACAACCTTATAAGCTTTATTCTCATAATAGCAATATGACAGAAAGAATAATAAGAAGAAAGGAAAGCAAAAAGAAGAAAGCAAGATTAGGTACCACCAACACCACCAGTCCAGTTATGTTTCGTCAGCTCTGCTTTGGTGCAGGTGATGATTTCTTGGAGAGAGTTGAGAAGAAAGAAAAGAAGCTTCTCTCTCCTTGCACTCCACTGTCAGGGGAGAAAAAAATGTAGTCCCTTTATTTTCCTAGTTCTAAAGAGTCCGCCTACCTTCTTGAAATTTTTTGCTTTGGTCCTCCCCCCCTACTCAGCTGCCAGAGCCACTCGGCAGGTGTTGCTGAGCATTGTTGGGGTCTTGAGCTGATCCAGGAAGTTGTAAATTGTGTAGGGACAACAAACCTCGAGCTGGTATCCCAGTCTTCCCAGAGACAGGATCCTAAGGCCAAGGAGCTGATTAGAGCTTAGATAGCTGATATTAGAGCTTAGAGCTGATATTTTAGTCTTCGCAGTAATAGGATGCTGAGGCTAGAAATTTGTAAGTTGTTCAGCAACAATGTCGAGACAAACACAGTCCACAACAGCCTCTTACAGTCACTTCCAAAACTTGTTGAATCATATCAAAATACGATTTTTGCAAACTTTCACGCAAAAAAACCTTCTGTAGTCAATGGTTTTCTTTGCAGAAATGAGCCCTTTACCAAAGTACTTTAGAGTCAAATGGAAAAACTCTTCTTGGGTTTAATAGACTTTCAACCGGATGCCAGTTGCGGTTGTATGCTGACTGAATTAGAAAAATGATATATATGAACCAAACTCATAAGACATCTCTATTAAAGTTCTACAATAAAGTAGGATGGGCATCAAGCTGACAATTTGACTGTTAAGGTTCACTGCTCATGCCTGTCCGATTATATGTGCTACTGCTAAAATTCAGATGGCCAGAGATCGCATGCATACTGTCCTTGTATTATAACTATTTAGATTTCCAACAAATTTCTTGGCTTACACATCATGAAAGTTCCTGAGAATGCTTCCCTGCTGGCCCTGACATTATGGAAAAAATGTTTCATTCAAGTATATATGAAAATCCTGTATGAAATTTTGACGGTCTGGATGACCCAACATTCTCTTTCCATATGTTGATTTTCAAATGATGGTTTTCCATATAAATTACTTTCCATTGAGAAAGATATCACTATGAATAAATTCAAATAAAGATTTTCATTTCTTAATCAGCCTTGAGACCACTAATTTTACATTTATCAGGAAGTATTCACAGGGTAGGTGAAAGGGCCAGCTGTAAAATTTTTGAGCAATAATTATCTATTATGTATTTCTTAATTAAATATATAAGTACAATTTCATGGTTCATATGCTTTTTAATTCTCCAGTGATTTGTATATGTTAATTTTTAGTGCATTTGAAAGCTGCCCATAAATTACTGTGAAAAGTAAATCCTCCTTGTTGACCCTAGCCATTTCACTCACTTTTTATTCTTGTTATTTAACTTCCATATTTACAAATTAAGATAATAAGAACTCCAAAACCCTCACATTTTAGCTTGACTTTATTTCTGTACATTTTAGGTAAAAAGTTTAGAGAGAAACTTATATGTTTCTATGCCAGATATGAAATCTTCAGCAACTGACAATTTCTTGGGACCTTGTCATTGTAGAATGAACTTCCTTCGTAAGCAGCTCTTATTCAGACTTAAGTTTCCTTCGGTCTGTGCTCATTACTTTATATAAGAACTTTACCATCACTTCTACTGTAAAATCTGCATTTCTTCTGTAGAAACCAAAGAAAGAAAAAACTGTTATTGGTGGCAGCTTAATGCAGGATGTCAGACATCCAGCTTTAAAGGAAAAGGGGACCAGGACAACTCCATGCCTCAGTCTTATCCAGCTCATCTAGAGATGACAATATCTATATCAGTATTCTCTGGTAACCTCGGTGGTTCTACAAGTAGTTTTAATGTTGTGATTATTGTATAAGGTTGATTGGTTTGCCCATAGAAAGTTCCTCTTTTCTTTCATTTGTTCCATTCTGTATGCTATCCATCAATGTCTATTTTAAAATAGCCTCATCATTTATGACCCATTCGTCAGGAGGATCGTCAGATCTGCAATCAATTGTAGATTAACACTCTTGTGTTTTAAATTCTAAGTGTATCTTAAGTGAAAATGTATGTAATGTAAAATATTATCAAGATTACGATGATCTTTGTCATATATACATTATTATTTCATTGTCCACAGATTTTTCAGAGTCCCTGGAAATTCAAGCCACACTGTGAAATTGAAAGTGCATACATCCAAACACGCAGCCCTTGTCCATGCATTCACACAGAGGAAAAGTCTCAGAGCAAGCCACTCTCCATCATCTATCAGCAGTCTTGGTCTACAGGGGAGGTCTCAGATGACTGTAGACTTGTCAATGTGACGTCCATGTACAAAAAGGGTCAGATGGAGGATCTGGGGAACTACAGTTCCCCAGAAAGTTTTGGACTAGATCATCCTGAGAGCCATCACATAGCATGTACATGACAACCAGAGGATCAGGCGCAGACAACATGAGTTCATGAAAGGCAGGTCCTGCCTAACCAATCTGATCTTCTATGACCAGGTGATCTTCCTGGTGGATGAGCGCTGTGGGCATGGTCTACTTTTAAGTAAGGCCTTTGATACAGTTTGAAACTGCCTTTTCTAGCAAAAGCTGGCAGCTCATGGTTTAGACAGGTGTACTCTTCGCTGGATGAAGAACTGGCCAGATGGCTGGGCCCAGAGAGTGGTGGTGAATGGAGTTGAATCCAGCTGGTGACCAGTAACAAGTGGTATTCCCCCGGGGTCAGTCCACTTTAATATCTTTATCAACAATCTGTATGAGGGTATTGAGTGCATCATCAGCAATTTTGCATGCAACAAGCTGGGAAGAAGAGTAGATGTGCTTGAGGATCGGATGGCTCTGCAGAGGGATCCGCACAGGCTGAATCAATAAGCTAAGACCAACTGCATCACGTTCAAGAAGGCCAAGYGCCAGGTCCTGCACTTCGGTCACAACAACCCCATGCAGTGCTACAGGCTTTGAGCAGAGTGGCTGGAGAACTGTGCAGTATAAAAGGATCTGGGATTGTTGGTCAACAGTAGTCTGAACATGAGCCAGCAGTGTGCCCAGGTGGCCAAGAAGGCCATAGGTATCCTGACTTGTATCAAGAATAATATAGCAATCAGGGGAACTGGGTAGCACAGGGAAGTGGTTCTCTTGTACTCGGTGCTGGTAAAGCCRCACCTCAAATAGTGTGTTCAGTTTTGGGCCCCTCCATATGAGAAAGACATGTAGGCAGAGGATTGTGTCCAAAGAAGGGCAACGAAGCTGGTGAAGGGTTTGGAGCACAGACCTTATAAGCAGCAACTGAGGGAGCTGGGGTTATTTAGTCTGGGGAAGAGGAGGCTCAGGGGAGACCTTATTGCTCTCTACAACTACCTGAAAGGAGGTTGTAGCGAGGCAGGGGTTGATCTCTTCTCCAGAGTAACTACCAATAGGACAAGAGGAAATGGCTTCAGGTTGCACCAGGGAAGGTTTAAGTTAGACATTAGCAAGAATTTCTACATGGAAAGGGTAGTGAAGCATTGGAACAAGCTGCCGAGATAAGTGGTGGAGTCACTGTCCCTGGTATTATTCAAGAAACATGTAGATGAGGCATTTAGAGACATGACTTAGCAGACATGGTGGTGATGGATTTACAGTTGGACTTGATCTTGAAAATATTTTCCAACCATAATGATGCCATGTTTTGATGATTTGATTCTATAGTAAGTGTTCTCCAACTACTGGTAACATCTTAACATCCATCTATTTCTGCTATATCAATGACAACTACCAGACTTCTTTAAGTAAATTTATTGTACATCAGCATTTTGTCCTGTCCAATAACATATATGTTAAAACTGAAGCTGATCATTTCCATAAGAATAAGAAAAAAATCATACAAAATAAACAACAATTGTATATAAAATTTAATTACTGTCACCTTTCATTATGATAAGTAACACATGTAAAACGAGAGTTGAAATTGTAGTGGTAATAATTAGCTCRTTTGACAGGAGTATACAAAAGAAAATAGCACTGATTTTGTATTACTTTTAGTATAATCATCAATTTTATTTTAAATATCACACAGTACTRTCTTATTAAACAAAAATAACTGAACAGAGTAAAAAAAAAAAGTTTAGAACTTTTTGTTACCTTCTMGTTGTTTAAAGTTATTGCTACCAAATCAGAATAGGGTGCATTTTATTCACTTTGCACAGGCACGATATTTCTCCTTAGCCTTGGTGTGTTCCAAGGTTGACATCTATAAATAACTTTCAGGCAGGAATAATGATAGTAGTGACCATAAAAGTAAATAGATCTAACCTCATAAGTGATTTTACAGAATTAATAACAGCGATGAATCAGACTCAGTGAATGTGTTTCCTGCTGACACAACTATCCACTTTTAAAAGATACAGCTCAGAAAAGCAATATGCACAAAGAGAATTCACAGCATGAGGTTGTTTCTTTAAAAATGGTGAAATTCATCCAGGCAAGCTACATTAGTAATGAACAGTAGTTTTACAAATGRCTGTGCCATGTTATTCCAAATATACTCCCTGAGGTGACAAACAACATGATCTGTGGTTTAAACAGAGCCGAGAAAAGACCTAAGCTAAGTGAGTCTGATTTAATCATACTCATCTTTGAAAAATAATGAATTTGGTTAAATACACTCTTTTCCCCTTGTGTTTGCACATGGAGTCATCTGAATATTCAAAATAGATGTAAGTCATAAAAAGGACATTATTATATCTTTTTTTTCCCACACATTTCAAAGAATAAAAGAAATGAAAGGGTGTCATTTGCCACTTTTTCTAATTAATGTTCCTTAGTAAAGATAAAGGCCAAACAATAAAATTACATTTATTCTATTTTTTTTTTTAAACTATACAGTCTAATAAAGTCATCAAAGTGAATACCATCATACTATCCAGGGCTTCTATAAATCTTTAACTCATTTTGCCTTACAGCTAAAGAAAAATGTGTGCTTATGGTAGGAGTAATAAACAGGGGTAATTATGCATAATTACAGAGATTAAGTTCCAATTAAGGTTCAATTTCTATAACAACCTACCCAAAAGTCTTCTAAAGTTTTTGGTGAACGAAGACCATGGTAACTCAAGGTAGGGGGCATTCTTATGATTATAGGCAAAAATGATTGTAGATCCGAGCGCTTTGTATGCATTGTGGTGTTTTAACAGCATTGAGATTCAAAGTGCAGGCTACCTTTTGCTTGAGCACTTTTAATGCTTTCCCACAACAGCATCAGAAAACAGGAAAAAAATAGTTTTATATCACACAGAAACACTCTGCTAGACTTTCTGAAAGATTTTTCTGTTTTGCTTTTGATAGAAAAAAAAAAATGGCACATGTTTGTATCTCAATTATTTGTGTTTTTTCCAGTTCTGTTATGTTGAAACACCAGTCCAAATCTCATTCCACATAAATTCCTTTTTGTCACTGCATATTCATTACTGCAATGAGCTTTAAATATTTTGCATTTGATGCTATTAATAAAGTAAGCTTAAGTCACAAAAAAACTATAAACTGGTCTAATTAACAGTTCTGCATAATAGTTATTCTTCAAAAAATATTTCATAGTAATAAGAATTTGGAGAAAATATAAACATCAGTCCAACTTGTAATTAGATAATTTAACATACATTCACTTTTTTCAATTCTTTTTGATAGATATTAAGTCTATTACAGCAAGGTACATAATGATTTAATGTTCTTGTTTAAGAATAAGTTACTACAAGTTCCAGCTCAAACTTCTTAACTCTTTCTTTCAGAATTCCTGAAGCCTTACAAGAACTGCAGAAGTTGCAGTCGTTAAGGATAGCATGGGGGTTAGGCATGGCCAGATGAAGAAATGTTTTTACAAAATAATGTGGGCAAATAGATACACATTCAGGGCAGCTGAAAGCAGTATTTTGCAGTTTATTTAAAAAAGAAAAAAAAAACCACAAAACCTTAAGGTTATAATCACAATGAGTCACATCACAGTGGGACAAATTAGTCCCACTTAATATAGTTCACTGAAGATCTGAATGGAAGAACTTTAAAGGGGAGGATATTTTTTCCTACAATTCAGTATACATAATTTATCCTATTCTAACACGAACAGTAATATAATGAAGAGTATTACAGTTAAGAAAAAGTCGTATTACCTGATCATTTACCAGTAATGTTAAAGCTGAGAGAAAAATCTTTTTTTTTYCCCCTAATTCTGTTACTGATGTCTCTTGTTGCCACTTCAGAACACATCTCTTTCACTAGGATCATCACTAGGAGATTACAGCTTTTCCCTAACCTCTGAAAACTGATCATTCTAAAGGAGTCCCAGGTGGGATGTTGATGTTCATCCTGATTGCAGCTCAGCCACGGTATGTTTCAGCAGATGGTTATGTCAGTGTGCAGCGAATCATGAAATTTCTGCTGTGAGGTTTTTTGCTGTTCCCTCACAAGAAACAGGTCGAGCTGGATCAGCTCTGCCAGTCAATCGTTATAGCTACTTACAATAAACACGTAATGGCTATGATTTTTTGAAACAAATTCCTTTCTTCCAAAGTAGTTATTGTTTGACCTTGTCCTTCAGAAATTACTTCTATTATATACATATATATACATATATATATCTGTATTAATATTCTGAATATTAATATTAATAATCTGAAGTGATTATATATAAATGCATAACATACAATATCATTAAAGTTATTGTAAAATAACCAGCATTCAAGTACTGAATTATACCTTTAATGCAAACATTAAAATTATCACCAAATCATACTTCATTTTTTATTTTGTATTTTCTGAAACATGCCAGTTACATATTGAATTCTGATACAGGTAAAAAAGGAATATATATAAATGTTGCCTTAAACTAGCAATAAAAATATCAATATGGTTTGACATTTGACATTTAACTTAGATGTTGCTAGATATAGCATTTTTAAACTATTTGAAAGCGGTCTATGTATCTAATCTGTCTCTTTTTTTGTCAGTTTCAATATTWTTTTTTTAATTATAATACATATTGAAAGGTGAGAAAAATCTTTGATGACATAACTATTGGAAACATGAAACTGAAAAACTGACACTATCACCTTGTTACCCTATGCAGTAGGTCTTGGAAAGTGTGAAACATGTGGAAGGTTTTATCAGACAAGCAAACTTAACTGAGCATAAATGCTTGTATAACTGGCAAAATGAAAAGCCAAAAAAATGATGAGAAAGGCCAGGAATGAGAGAAAACAAGTAAGCATATCAACACCAATTTTACATTAGTATATTTACAGTCAACATAATGCATTAATAAAATCTGTTAGGCCCCAAGCTTTTGATAAGACAAAATTTTGCTTCCTTTTTGACAGAGGAAAAGATAGCCTTTTTTGTATCTATGAAAGAAGTTCTAGTCATTTCTTTGTTTAAAATATGCTTATGTTTTTCTGATAAATATAGTCTGACAGTGACTCAGTCACTCTGCATCTTACCTATGTACATTATTTCAGCTTTTTGCCCAATTTCAATTCAATGAATTTTCAGTTTTATCTGTTATCTTAACAGGTTTATTACAAGCTTGGAACTGAGCCAAATTATTTAAGAATGTTGAAAGTCATGTAATAGCTTATTAACACTGTGTGTCAATGACTGAAAAGTTAAAGCTCATTTATTCTTGTGGAGGAACACACAGATAAATTATTCTCTAACATGTTTTACAATGACTGCTAATTGTACACAAAGAAAACCAGCCTACTTGAGCTATGAGATACAAATAAAATTTCTATGTAAATTGTATGCAACTGTATTTCCTTTTACAATGTAGATACAAAATATTGTGAGTAGAATGAGGAACAAACTCATTAATACTGCATTAACAAAGCTAGTATGGATATTATTTCTTGAAATACCTCTTGTAGGATAGGGGGAGAAGCTTTGTCTGTGAGAACTGACAAAATCCCTAGATATTAATATTCCATATTTGACTATTTTGGAGAYAGTGCTTGTAAATGGTCTAACTGCAACTTCTCATGCTCTGAAATTGATCCGAAAATGCAATTATTCTCCTTGAATAGATAAGGCACTCAAAAATGGGATTAGAACTCGTTCATATTTGATTACTAAATAAGAGTAATCTTACTGTACAATATATGGTAGCATTGTTATTCTGATGTTCTGAGCAGAACTGTGCATTAAACTGCAGTGTTTCATTCCCACAGAGGAAACTCCAGGGATATGACCTTTGGAGGCTTTCCACCCTTACACGATTATCTTGCAGTTATGCACTCAATTCACTCTTAACAAACCTCAAAACTATCTGCATTCAGAAGGATTTGGATATCTCCATGACAGATAAGACTGGACAGAGAGACAGACATTCATCTCTTTCATTTGCCTCACTTCCCTTGTTGCCTGATCTCCATAGGCCATGGAGCAAGCACAAGCACTGTAATGCTGATCATCAGTATAGCTTTACTCCTGTCTTACTCCCTGAGTTGTTTTAGACTGCTCCAACTAACTGTCTTCAAAAGAACTGTGTTCTGAAAGGAAAATATGAATTCAAGTGGCCCCTATGGAAGGACTGCTTAGTGGGGTCTTTACTTAACAGTCTAGAATTTACCTGTTTATTCCAATGAATTCTAATGAAGAATACTTCTATTCATAAAGAATAGAAGCACTGACACTAACACACATGGATCCTCATAACCTACCACTCTTATTCAGCCAGCCAGAGCATTTTTCTTTTCTTTCCTTTCCTTTTTTTTTTTTTTTTTTGGTTACTCAGAATGTATACTTATACATATACTTAGATATCATATTTAAATAACTGTAGTAGTCTATTGTCAATTTTCCCTGAGACAAATAATTACAGATTTTTTTTTTCTCCAGAATAGACCTAAAATTTGAATTGGAAAAAATTCTAACAGAACAATTCACAGCAATTTGAATGAGCAAGGATTCTGGAAGTAGTAATATCATTCATTTCTAAAGTTATTTTAAGCTTAATCTTTATACATTAAATATTTTCTTTTTAAAAAAGTCTTCTTACTGATATCAACAATATCATTAGAAACTGGAATTTGTTAACCAAATTGCACAATTATTGAACCTTTTCTATTGAAGTTTCTTTTTTTTTAAGTTTCACTGCATCCTGTGTAATGTTGATGCTGTCTAGAGATGCATGAGTCTCAGATGATTAGTTAATCATGTAGAACATATTTCAAAAATTGCCATTAGCAATTTCTAATTTACTTTCTTTTAACACCAAGTATCATTTTTTAATGAAAAATTAAGTAGTAATGTTGACATTCTTGCTATACCAGTCACAAATACTAACACTAATATTTAAGTAGGACCTTGCATTGCAGATGCCAAAAATCCATTTAATMAGATTAGTTAGCCCTTAATTTGGACATGAAATAAACTATGTCTTCACAACAATAATTTCTTCTGTTAATTAGCTTGTTTCTGGAATCCAAGTGTTAATGACCTACCTCTCATGACCTACCTCCTCAAATTCAGATGTTCCAATTTTGTAGATTTTTATGAACCTGCTCTTTAGGACCACATTTTTTTCTATCTTGTTCAAACGTCATTCTATTATGAAGGAAATATTAATATTAAACTAGACCTAACATATGAATTATTTTTCCTCTGTCCTCTGTCCTCTGTCTCACTATCCCTATGTACTATATATATATGTCTCTTTCTCCTTCTTTCTTTTATATATAGAATATATATACACTATATAAATATATGAATGTTTGTAAATATATATGTGTGCCTTTCTCAATTATTAATTCCTAGTGAAGCAAGATACCTCACAGATGAGGCAAATCCTTCTAGAAACTGGCCTTCTGACAAATCATGCTAGAGGCTCCATGGTGACTTAAATGACAGTACACCCAAAGAGTTAGGCAATTTAATCTTGCCTTCTATGTTTACTCCAGGCTGAGCTGAATAGCTCTGTAGGCTTGACAATCTACTCTTCCATTTAAGGTCCTTCCTTAAATTGTCCTGTACTTTATCTCATAATTTTTAAAATGTACATTTCCAAACAATTATTAGAGCAAGATCACAGGCTAGCCCTACCCTAGATTAGATAGAAGTCTTGATTTCAAGACCAGGTTCCTTTTATGATATCATATGATGCAAGATTACAGCCCTTTGTCCTCTAGTAATATCTGTAAGAAGCCTTTTTATGAAAGCAAATGAAAAATTAGAAATATTTGTTATATAGTTTGCTTAATATACCTTATGTCCACACTGTTTAATGTATCCTTTCAAGGGACAGAACTTCAGTGGTCGTAAGAAAATTGTGTTGCGTAGTTCACGTATGCATTATTCTGTGGTTACTCCTTCTAAAATAGATTAACTAGATTCTCTCCACATCAACTAACTCTGGATGTTCTCTTGACTCCACAAAACATTCTTTTTTCCTGTGGGTTTTTTTTTTTTTTTTTTTTTTTTTGTGTGTGGGTGTGTGTTTTATTATTGTGCTGTATGTCAGCAAAGTGTCTGACATCATAGTGTGGAAGGTTTTTTTCAGCTTTGCAGAAGTGTGTTTTACAATATGAAAATGAATTTTTGGTTGGAAAGTGTAAGAAGTGCAAAATATATTGGAATATTCTTGAAGGGTTGAATAGAGCAGAATGAGTAAAAACAGATGCAGTCATACCTATATTATCTAATGTTGATGACACCTGAATACTACTCAGAGCCACAATTTGGTTTTCTTTCAGAGACTATTAACCGGTTAATTCCAAATGGGAGCAAAGGAGAAAACAAATATTATGCAGTAGGGATAGCCAGGGGGCAAGGCTATGAAATTGGTATAATTATCTGAGACTGTGATCTTCCTGATAAGACGGAAAGTGAAAGGTGAGCAGTCAAATATATACTGAAAATCAGGATATAATTTTTGGCAAAGAGTGTGCAGGATCACCAAACAGCAATCACTTTCTAATGTCGTATTACTGACACCTGCCAGTATTCTAGAAATCATAAGGCATAAAATTTTGTAGAAATAACTTCAGAATCATAGGAAAATAGAATGAATAACAATTTTTAGTGACAAACCACTTTCATTCTGAAAAGAAGAAAATGAATATAATTTCCTATCAAAATTGATTCGGACATGAGATTAGAGTTTTCATAACACCTCAAAAACATAATAACATGATCASAGAAACTAAAACMTGATGCGAGGGAGCGTCCGGAGTCAGAGACGCAGTCTCACAGAGATTAAGTCAATGCTCCGTTTATTGCAGATTCCACCACACTTTTATACAGTGAACAGTAAGCTGCACCCCTGACCAATCATGATTTTACACACTCTCCTCTCGCCTCTGTCTCGCCACTCTCTTCGGGGCTGGCATCCAATCCCTTACAAGTTTACCTATAAGGTTCCGGATACAATACTTTTTATGCCTAAAAACAAGTGTGCCACAGCTACTGTCCAATTAGCTTCATGGCCACGCAGCAGCCGGACAGCTGCCTTTGTTTTTGATCCGCTGATGGAACAAGTACACTGTCGGCCTTGAAGTTGGTTATCTACTAACAAGGCATCCTGCCTGCTAATAGACACTGTACGGCTGTCCTTGGAGCAGGCCCCAACATCTCCCCCCTTTCATTTTATCATAAGGAGATCGATGAGTCGTGTTGAATGATTACACTACGTGC
>NW_020454138.1:6177-7743 GCF_003342845.1 Nothoprocta perdicaria | reverse complement strand
CTCCATGGGACCTTCATGGAGCTCCATGGGACATTCGTGGAGCTCCATAGACGTTCGGGGTGCTCCATGGGATCTTCATGGAGCTCCATGGGACCTTCATGGAGCAACACAGACATTTGTGGAGCTCCATGGGACCTTCTGGACTTTTTGGAGCTCTCTGAATCTCTCCATGGGGTCTCCATGGGGCTCAGGATGCCATTGGGACGTGTCCCACGTGTCCGTGGGGTCACTGAGCGCCTTGTCCCCCCCTTTCCGCAGGGAAGGAGAAGAAGGGGCCGCTGCTGGAGGGGACCCCGTTGCGCCTCAAGCCCCGCAGCGTCCACGAGCTCTCCGTGGAGCAGCAGCTCTACTACAAGGAGATCACAGAGGCCTGCGTGGGCTCCTGCGAGGCCAAGCGGGCCGTGAGTGTCCCCCCCTGTCCCCTCCATGTCCCCTCAGGTCCTCCCAGGCCACCTCGAGGTGTCCCCGTGTCCCCAGTGGCCTCCCCWGTGACGTTCTGGGGTCTTGAGGGACATCTCAATGGCCTCAGGGTCTCCTCAAGGGTGTCCTGCTGGCTCCATTGCCCATCCAGGGATGGCCAGTGACGTTCTGGGGTCTTGAGGGACATCTCAACGGCCTCAGGTTCTCCTCAAGGGTGTCCTGCTGGCTCCATTGCCCACCCAGGGATGTCCCCATGTCACCAGTGACCCTCAGGGATGTCCCCACGTCCCCAGCGGTGTCCCCGTGGGCACCTCCCTGTCCCCAGCTTCTCCTTGATGATGTCCCACAGTCCTCACCCCCCCACCACGAGCGTCCCCCGTGTCCCCGTCGCCTTCCGTGGGTTGTCCCCGTGTCCCCTGGGACACCCCCGGTGACGCCCCCATGTCCTCCTAGGAGGCCCTGCAGAGCATCGCCACCGACCCCGGCCTCTACCAGATGCTCCCGCGTTTCAGCACCTTCATCTCCGAAGGGGTGAGGAGGGGACAACCCCCGGGCCGCCGCGGTGGCCCCTGTCACCGCCGGCGTCCCCCGTGGTCACCGCGCTGTCCCCAACCCGTCCCGTCACCCAGGTGCGCGTCAACGTGGTGCAGAACAACCTGGCGCTGCTCATCTACCTCATGCGCATGGTGAAGGCCCTCATGGACAACCCCACGCTCTACCTGGAGAAATACGTGAGTTGTCCCCGACGTTGTCCCCGGTTTGTCCCCGTGGCCGGCGCCGACGTCCCCGTGCGACCCCCAGCTCCACGAGCTCATCCCGGCCGTCATGACGTGCATCGTGAGCCGGCAGCTCTGCCTGCGGCCCGACGTGGACAACCACTGGGCCCTGCGCGACTTCGCCGCCCGGCTCGTGGCCCAGATCTGCAAGAACTTCAGCACCACCACCAACAACATCCAGTCGCGCATCACCAAGACCTTCACCAAGGTGGCAACCCGTTCGGTTTGGGGTTGGGGGCGTGCTTCGTGGTTGGGTTTGGGGATGGGATGGTTCTCCATGGTTGGGTTGGAGCCTCCTGGTTGGGTTTGGGGTTGGGATGGAGCCCCATGGTTGGGTTGGAGCCTCCTGGTTGGGTTTGGGGTTGGGATG
>NW_020454138.1:1968-5952 GCF_003342845.1 Nothoprocta perdicaria | reverse complement strand
TGGGTTGGAGCCTCCTGGTTGGGTTTGGGGTTGGGATGGAGCCCCATGGTTGGGATGGAGCCTCCTGGTTGGGTTTGGGGTTGGGGTGGTTCCCTGTGGTCGGGTTTGGGGTTGAGTGGATGCTCCATGGTTGGGTTTGGGGATGGGATGGTTCTCCATGGTTGGGATGGAGCCTCCTGGTTGGGTTTGGGGTTGGGRTGGAGCYCCACGGTGGGGTTTGGGGTTAGGGTGGTGCCCTGTGGTTGAGTTTGGGTCAGGATGGAGCCCTATGGTTGGGTTTGGGGTCGAGTTGGAGTCCTCTGGTTGGGTTTGAGGTTGGGCGGATGCTCCATGGTTGGATTTGAGGTGGGATGGAGTCCCATGACTGGGTTTGAGATTGAGGTGGTTCCTCATGGTTGGGTTTGGTGATGGAATGGAGCCTCCTGCTTGGGTTTGGGGTTGGGGTGGTTCTCCATGATGGGGTTTGAGGTTGGGGTGGTGCCCTGTGGTTGGATTTGGGGTCAGGATTGAGCCTCATGTCTAGGTTTGGGACCAGAGCAGGTCCATGGGGCAGGGCCATGGGGCAGGGCCAACCATTTGAGGGGCAGAGTTCGGAGATGGGGTTGAGAAGAAGAGATTGGGAGCAAGACAGGGGCTATGGGGCAGGACTGGGGACAAGGCTGGGGGTTTGGGGACAATTTGGGGACAATAAGTGGGGATTTGGGGACAGAAGGGGGGATTTGGGGACAGAAGGAGGGGATTTGGGACCATCTCCCCCCTTCTTCTGCCCCAGAGCTGGGTGGACGAGAAGACCCCCTGGACCACCCGCTACGGCTCCATCGCGGGGCTGGCCGAGCTGGGCCATGACGTGAGTGTCCCCAGTGTGTCCCCTCCCCTGGTGGCACCGCGTCCCCATCGTGTGTCCCCACACACGTCCCCCGTGTCCCATCACAGKCTCCTGTGGGTCCCTGTTGTCCTCATGGCACTGGGTTTCTGCTCACAGTGTGTCCCTTATGTCCCCCATGATGTCCTCCTGATGTCCTCTTGATGTCCTCTCAATGTCCCCTCGATGTCTCCCGTTGTCCCCAGGTCATCAAGACGCTGATCCTGCCCCGGCTCCAAGTGGAGGGCGAGCGGGTGCGGAGCATCCTGGAGGGTCCCGTCGTCAGCAACATCGACAAGATCGGGGCCGACCACGTCCAGACCCTGCTCCTGGTGGGACCTGGGGACACAGAGGACACGGGGGACGTGGGAAGGGGACACAGGGGACATGGGAAGAGGACGCGCGGGAGGATCGGTAGCGTTGAGCACGTGGAGAGCGTCCGTTTTCAGACGTTGCTTCTGGTGGCACTTGGGGACTTTGAGAGGACACGGGGATGTGAGGTGATGGACATGGAGTCACCGACCAGATGGAGATTGGTCACGTCTCCAGACCCTGCTCCTGGTGGGATTTAGGGACACGGAGACCCTGAGGGGACACGGGAGGGACGTGGGGGACATGGTGGCAACATCAGCAAGATTGGGGGCAGCCACATCCAGATGCTGCTGCTGCTGGGACCTGGGGACATGGGGACATCAGGGGGGACATGGGGACATTGGAGGGACATGGGGACACCAGGGGGGACATGTGGGCAGGTCAAGGGGCCACCTTGGGTCCAACTCCCCCCAGCTGCTGCTGCTGGTGGGACTGGGAGACATGGGGTGACATGAGGACATCAGGAGGACATGGGGACGTTGGGGGGGACATGGGGACATCAGGGGGATCAGGGGGGCATGGGGACATCAGGGACGACCCGGGGGCAGGACAAGGGACCACCCTTGTGGGCAACACTGACGAGCTCGGGTCCAACACCCCCCAGATGTTGGTGGGACACAAGGACGTGGGTGACATGAGCATGGATGCTTGTCCCCAACCACCACGTGCCCCTGCCACTGATGCCACCATGGCCATTGTCCCCACAGAAACACTGCGCCCCGGTGCTGGCCAAGATCCGCCCACCCCCGGACAACCAGGACTCCTACAAGAGCGACTTCGGGTACCTGGGTGCCCTGCTCTGCACCCACGTGGTCAAGGCGCGGGCACAGGCCGCCATGCAGGCCCAGCAGGTCAACCGCACCACGCTGACCATCACCCAGGTGGGCCTGGGGACACTCGGGGACATGCTGGGGACATGGGATGGGGCGCAGGCAGGGATAGGTGGACACAGAGCGAGGACCTGCTGCTCTGCACCCATGTGGTGATGGCCAGAGGGTCAACTGTATCATCTTGACCATGATTTGGAGGGCTTGGGGACACAGTAGCGACATGGAGAACCATGTAGTGATGGCCAGCAGGTCAAGCCCACCATGCTGACTATCACCTGGGTGACTTGAGGACACAGGAAGGACATGGAGACCCATGTAGTGATGGCCAATAGGTCAACCCTACTCTACTGACCATTATCTGGGTGACTTGGGGACACAGGAGGGACATGGACACCCACGTTGTGGTGGCCAGCAGGTCGACTYTGCCATGCTGACCATCACCTTGGGGTCTTGGGGACACAGTGGGGAGATAAAAGACCCATGTAGTGATGGCTAAGAGATCAACCCTACTACACTGACCATCATCCGGGGGGCTTGTGGACCCAAGAGGAACATGAAGACCTACATTGTGATGTCCAACAGGTCAACTGAACCAATGTGACCATGGCCTGGGGTGTCTTGTGGACATGAAAGGGACACGGAGACCTTCATGGTGATGGCCAACAGGTCAACCACACCAATGTGACCATCACCTTGGGGTGTCTTGTGGACATAAGAGGGACATGGAGACCCACATGGTGATGGCCAAGAGGTCAGCCCCATCACGCTGACCATCACCTGGGGGTCTTGGGGACACAGTGGGGAGTTAAAGACCCATGTAGTCATGGCCAGCGGGTCAACCCTACTGAGCTGACCATCCTCTGGGGTTCTTGGGGACACAAGAGGGACATGGACACCCCTGTGGTGATGGCCAGAAGATCAACTGCACCAATGTGACCATCACCTGGGTCTCTTGGGGGCACAATGGGGACATGGAGACCAACATGGTGATGGCCAACTGGTCAACCCTACCACGCTGACCATCACGTGGGTGGCTTGTGGACCCAGGAGGGACATGGAGTCCCACGTAGTGATGGCCAACAGGTTAACCCCACCACGCTGACCATCATCTGGGTGTCTTGGGGACGCAGTGGTGACATGGAGACWTGCATGATGGTGGCCAGCAGGTCAACCCTAACACGCTGACCATCACCTGGGTGGCTTGGGGACACAGGAGGGACGTGCGGCCCCACGCGAGGTGCCACCCTCACCGTGTCCCCGGTGTCCCCTCCGTAGCCGCGCCCCACGTTGACGCTGTCGCAGGCGCCGCAGGGCCAGACGGGGCCCCCGCGGCCCCCCAGCATCATCAAGGTGCCCAGCGCCATCACGCTGCCCGTGCAGACCCTGGTGTCGGGGCGCCCGGGGACCCCCACGCAGCCCTCGCCGCCCCCCACCAAGTTCATCGTCATGTCCTCGGCCTCGGGGACCAGCGCGTCCCAGCAGGTACCGCGCGGGGACAACTGGGGGGTGACACCAGCTTGAGGTTGGGGACACGTGGAGGTGCCTTTGGGGGTGTCCTGGTGCCATCGCTCTCTGTGGGCTCCTACCTGTTGGGTTTTGGTCTTCTGGGGACGTTGTGGTGGCCCCTTGGGTGTCCCTTGGGTTGTGGCGTGGCCACCCAGGTTCCTTCTCGTCCCTTGGTGAGAATCCTGGTGTCCCTCATGGTCCCCGTGGCCCCTCATTGTCCCCTTGTCCCCATGGCCACATTCCTGGTGGTCTCCATGTCCCCTTGTCCACATCCCCATGGTCCCGTGTCCCCATGGCCACGTTCCTAGTGGTTCCCGTGTCCCTCTCCTCATTCCCTGGGAGTCCCTGCGTCCCCATGGCCGCTCCCACAATAGTTCCCATGTCCCCAACGCCCCCATGTCCCCAATGCCCCTA
>NW_020454138.1:794-1032 GCF_003342845.1 Nothoprocta perdicaria | reverse complement strand
CCACGGCGCCCAGCGCCACCGTCACCGCCAGCGTCCAGAAGTACATCGTGGTGTCGCTGCCGCCCGCCGGCGACGCCAAGGCCGCCGCCGCCACCCCGCAGCTGTCCCCGTCGGCCACCGCCAAGGCCGAGGACGGCGCCCCGGGGCCCTTGGGCAAGGCCAACGGCGCCGCCGTGCCCCAGTCGCCGCAGGGCGCCCAGTGACACCCGGCGGGGGGTCACCCCCGTGTCCCCAAGGG
>NW_020454138.1:0-371 GCF_003342845.1 Nothoprocta perdicaria | reverse complement strand
AGGTTCCCCAGTGACACCCCATGGAGTCACCCTGATGTCCCCAAGGGGGCCTGGGGGGCGTAGGGGGTGACCCGGGTGTCCCCTGTTGTCCCCAAGGGTCCCCGGACCCCCTTGTAGGGACAGAGGGAGTGACCTGGGTGTCCGCAAGGGTCTTGGGACCCCCCCTAGGGACACACTGGGTGATCCCTGATGTCCCCAAGAGGGGGGACAGGGCCCCAGGATCCCCACGGAAACTCCGGGGCCGGTGCCAGGTGTCCCCGTGGGGACAAGGACTGTCCCCCTGTAAATAGCTGTACTCGTCGCGCTGTAAATACCCCCAATAAACACCAGTGTCCGGTTGTTCCCGGCGCCTCCCGCGTGGTGGTTTGGGG
>NW_020454137.1:6347-8121 GCF_003342845.1 Nothoprocta perdicaria | reverse complement strand
GGTTTGTCTGACCTTCTTCTTTCCATCTGCAAACACAGAGAGGCCCCTGGACAGCGTCCTGCAGCTGAGAGGCTGCTGTGGGGCAGAGCGAGTGCCCCGGGGGTGRGACGGGGTGTGCGGCACTGACAGGGWGAAGCCCTGGGACAGAGGAAAAGCTGCCAGTAGGAAAAGCTCCCCCAGTGGAGATAAGGTCAGAGACCGGGAGGGAAGTAGAGAGGGAATTGCTGTGGGAGTCACAGTCAATCCCTRCAACAGAAACATCCTCTTCTAAGCGAAGCCCTGTGTCCCTGTGTCTCCTCTACCACCCCTCAAGGCTATGGGGTGTTGGCCATGAGCCCTCTCCTTAGTAGAAGAGGGGCTGCGTCTGTCCTCCAGCCTGGTCCTTTCCCACTGCAGGACAAGGGGACTGAGAGGGACTGTGCTGAGATCACAGAATCACAGAAAGGTTGAGGTTGGAAGGGACCTCTAGAGATGGGGGAAGTGAAGGCTTTGCTCAGTGCTCCTCTGTCTGCTCCTCCTTGTTTTCCCTTGGCAGAAGGTTCATAGTGTTATTCTTCATTTCTTCCCCTCTCTGTGCTGGTCTGGTTCTTGCTCTCTGGGGGTAAGGAGTGGGATTCAGCTGCAGTTCAGGCAGTCATGTCCTTCCCCCAGTGCATTGCCTCAAGCAGCAGTGAAGACATTAAGGTTGTGACCTCCCTGTTCAAGAGGGCAAGCTGGAAGTAGGAATTAGATGGATTGCTCCCAAGGACCTTCCCTTTCAAGAACAGCCGACACGAGTGCTGCCTCTCTTTCTGTCTCTCACAGTAGTAAGTAGAGAATGTTCTCACTGTGTCACTGGACCAAATCCACTTTACTGAGATCATGGTGCCCATGCCCAGGTCTCTCGACCAAATACATGAGGCAATTGGGCATCTCTATTAACAGGCCCCAGTACGGCATGATCTACTTCCCTGGAGCCCCTGYAGAGATGCAGAGCACACTCAGCCAGCACAAAGCTGAGGTCAGGAAAGAGACCTAAACAAGGGAAAGGAAAGAAGCAATGTGGGGGGAAACATGAAGAGTGGAATGAAGTTTTGTTYAGAGAACTTTCTGTTCTGGTTGTTGATGTTTTTTCCTCATTGGACAGTGCCCTGAACCAAGAGCAGATGTCCAACAGCAGCTCCCTCAACGAGTTCCTCCTACTGGCATTTTCTAACAGGTGGGAGCTGCAGCTCTTGCACTTCTCACTCTTCCTGGGCATCTACCTGGCTGCCCTCATGGGCAATGGACTCATCATCACAGCCATAGCCTGCGACCACCACCTCCACACCCCCATGTACTTCTTCCTCCTCAACCTCTCCCTCCTCGACCTTGGCTCCATCTCCACCACTGTCCCCAAATCCATGGCCAACTCCCTCTGGGACACTAGGACCATTTCTTACTTGGCATGTGCTGCACAGGTATTAAGTTTTTCCTTTTTCATTTCAGCTGAATTTTCTCTCCTCACAGTCATGGCCTATGACCGCTTTGTGGCCATCTGCAGACCCCTGCACTATGGGACCCTCTTGGGCAGTAGAACTTGTGTCCAAATGGCAGCAGCTGCTTGGGCMAGTGGCTTTCTCAATGCWYTCCTGCACACTGGGAACACATTTTCCATTCCCCTGTGTAAAGGCAACGAGGTGGAGCAGTTCTTCTGTGAGATCCCTCAGATCCTCAAGCTCTCCTGCTCACACTCCTACCTCAAGGAGGTCAGGGTTGCAGTAGTTGCTGCCTGTTTAGCCTTTGGTTGTTTCCT
>NW_020454137.1:3602-4777 GCF_003342845.1 Nothoprocta perdicaria | reverse complement strand
GCAGAGGATGAGCAGGTCGTGTATGGCCAGCCAGCGCGGGACCTGCCGCTCATGGCCCAGCTGTGCCCGGCACAGGCTCAGCGCCACCTTGTCGGCCGCYATGCACAGATCTGGGCACCGCAGCAGCTGCAACGGCACTGGCTGCGTGGCACAGGGTGGCACAGGGATGGGGGTCACCCGTTGCAAGGGGACCCAGCCTGTGGTAGGGCCCTCCCRCTGCCACCTCGTACTGGGCCTCGACCTCAGCCCCATGGGCAGCCCCTCAGCCCCTGCCCTGAGGCCTTGTCCTCGTCTGAGTCACCTGGTCCTGGTCCCACATCCCCACTCTGAAAAAGAGCCCCTCATCCCTGACCCTATGGGAATCCTCTCATCATTGCCCCTTGTCCAAAAACCTCCACCTCATGCCTGTCCCCGCATGAAGACCTTTATTCCCACATAAGACCTCCTCTACAGCCCTCTGGCCTTTCTCCAGAGAACATGGAGTGCTGAGGGATGGCACAAGGSRTGTCTGAAACACAGGGAKCTGTGTCACMGGGACTGMATGGGRGTGASRAGRKCTGCTCSTTAACTAATGACATAAGTATGACCCTGAAGAGCCACCTTGGAGCAGGGACTCCATGTTTGGGTCTGAAATAGGGAGACTGAGGGGGAAAGTTTCCATGTCCAGGCAAAGCAGGGGCTGGGTACAGCGACAGCAGCTGTGAAGACCGGACAAGTGCCCCACAAYGGTGCCAAGACAGGGGCATCACTGCCAGCACAGAGCTGCAGGGCACGCAGACAAGAGGCGCCCGAGCTGGGGGCGGGCTGGATGCCCTTAAGAGAATGAGGAGAATGAACCTCTGACTCCCACTCTCTGGCTTTAATTCACATTACGCAGAATTTCAGTCAATGCCAGAAGATGGGACCCATCGATCCCACTGATTCCCTTAGAGTGGAATGGGACTTTGGAAGGTATGTCCCTTCCTGTGGAATATTTCTGTTATCCAGTATTGAAGATGAAAATCCCCTCTTGTTTGAATGCACTGCCCTTCAAGAMACTGACCAGAGATAGAATAAAAGACAGAAGGGATTATTAAGCACTAACAAGTTCCTGTTGCTCCTTCTAATACCTTTTACGCGTGCTCAAGTGCAGCTGCCAGTTGCTGCAAAAGCATCCACCACATTCTGAAGGAATT
>NW_020454137.1:0-1337 GCF_003342845.1 Nothoprocta perdicaria | reverse complement strand
ATTTTTCTTTAATGCAAAGAAACAAAAAAAAAGCATGAAATGGTTCCATAAAAAATAATGACACTCTCTGACTGTAGGCTAAGTCCAAGATGTCACCCATGAGGTTCCCTGGTGACAAGTGGAAGCTTTTCTGAGAAGTCAGAACARGTTTTAAACTGCCTGCAGTGCTGACCAACACCTGGGGCTCTGAGTGAACAGAGAGGAATGGGAGGCCTCCCAATACTGCAGCTTGACCATGTCCAGCTAGTTGCTGCAAAGGGGAGGTTAAAAACTGCCCATTTGAGCAGGACATGTGGGAATGGGAGAGTCACAGAGCTCCCGGACCCTTATGTAGGCCATGCTGCTCTCGGGGATCCCAGACCTGCCTCTGCTGTTCTACTACAGCAGGGAAAACCCTTTGGTGCTATTTTCTGGAGAGGGGAGATTTTCTTTGCTGCTCAGAGCAACCCAAGCAACACTTGGCCATCTCSAAGGAAAYCCAACCTACCAACACCAGAAGCACTGGACTCTCCGGGAGCCTTGGGCTGGCAGCAGGAGAGGACAAGGGAAACAGCCACGTCCCACGCCTCCTCCATCAGGCCTCCAGCTCCACAACCTGCCACAGCTTCAAGGGAACTGCTAAACCAAGACCTCCCACGGCCCTGGGGCAGAGAGGAGACTGAGCAGAAACAGAGGAGAGAAAGGGCAGAGACGCCAGGGTGCAGAGCAGGGCTCACAGTGCCACAAACAAGATGCTGGAGGCTGAATAAGCAACCCAAAGGAATGAGTCAAGATGGGCTTCCCTTTGCAGTGCCTTGGAAAGGCACATGTCGGAGAGGATTCCAGGGGATGGGGTCTCTCTTCTGCAAAAGTGTGCCAGGACTCTGCAGAGAGGAGGAGGAGCAGGCAGGTGGGTTGCAGGGATGTTCTCCAGCTTTATCAGTGCAGAGTAGGGAGATGCTCATCTCACAAACTGCTGCTTGACTCCAAATGCGGATCCTGCGGCATTGCACCGCATTCCAGGCTCTGCTGTGTAGCCCCCGAGAGAGCCAGGGAGCCAGGACGGCTCCAAGGCCCTGGAGAAAAGTACATGGAAAAGCACAGGGAGCACTTAAGGTCCAAGAGGAGGAAGAGCAGTTTGGGAAGATCCCATCCCTGGTGGGAGGTGACGGGTTCCAGGAGACGAGGGAATCTCTCTGCTCTCCCCCTGACGCTGTCATCTCCACAGCAGGGACCCATTGAGCCCCAGGGGACACACGGGGATGTGCCCCATCCCGGGGAASTCTCCCTGCTGACGTGGGTGCAGGCCCTCCTTTTCCCATGGGCACAGGAGGCCCCAGGACACACTGGCAGCCAAC
>NW_020454136.1:6665-7810 GCF_003342845.1 Nothoprocta perdicaria | reverse complement strand
TTCTCCCAGTATTTCTCTGTCTCTTCTCCCAGTATTTCTCTGTCTCTTCTCCCAGTATTCTCCCAATATTTTTCTCTCTATTCTCCCAATATTCTCCCAATATTTCTTTGTCTGTTCTCCCAATATTTATCTGTCTATTCTCCTCTTATTCCCCCAATATATTTGTCTCTTCTCCAAATATTTATGTCTATTCTTTCAATGTTTTATTGTCTATTTTCCAAGTGTTATCGCAGTATTTGTCTGACTCTTCTCCCAATATTTCTCTGTCTATTCTTTCAATATTTCACTGTCTATTCTTTGAATATTATCCCAATATTTCTCTCTCTATTCTCCCAATAAAGCTCTGTCTATTCTAGGAATATTTCTCTCTCTATTCTCCCGATATTCTCCCAATATTTTTCTGTCAATTCTTCCAATATTTCTGTTTATTCTCCCAATATTTCTTTGTCTATTCTCCCTAAATATAACTTTCGATATATTTATTTATTTCCCTATATTTAACTTTCTTTCGATATTTCACTGTCTATTCTCCAAATATTCTCCCAATATTTCTTCTTATATCATCTCTATATATTTGTGTCTGTACTCTGAGTATTTCTCTCTCTATTCTTCCGATCTTCTCCCAATATTTCTATGTCTGTTCTCCCCATATTTCTGTCTGTTCTCCCAATATGCTTACTAGCATTTCTCTATTTTCCCAATATTCTCCCATTATTTCCCCTTCTATTCTCCCAATATTCTCCCAATATTTCTCTGTGTATTCTCCCAATATTTCTCTGTGTATTCTCCCAATATTTCTCTGTGTATTCTCCCGATATTTCTCTGTCTATTCTCCCGATATTTCTCTGTCTATTCTCCCGATATTTCTCTGTCTTTTTTCCCAGTGTTTCTACATCTATTCCGCCAATATTTCTCTGTCTGTTCTAAGAATATTTCTCTCTCTATTTTCCCCATATTCTACCAGTATTTCTCTGTTTGTTCTAACAATAATGCTATGTTCATTTTCCCACTAATTTTACGTCTATTCTGCCAATATTTCTCTGTATATTCTAACAATATAGCTATGTCTATTCTCCCAATATTTCTGTCTATTCTACCAATGTTTCTAAGTCTATTCCCCTCATATTTATACGTATATTCCCCCA
>NW_020454136.1:3332-4622 GCF_003342845.1 Nothoprocta perdicaria | reverse complement strand
TACATCTTTTATTTTCTCCCATTACATCTTTTATTTTCTCCCAATGTTTTTCTGCCTATTCTCGGAATATTTCTCTCTCTATTCTCCCTATATTCTCCCTATATTTCTCCGTCTGTTTTCCCTATATTTCTCCGTCTGTTTTCCCTATATTTCTCCGTCTGTTTTCCCTATATTTCTCCGTCTGTTTTCCCTATATTTCTCCGTCTGTTCTCCCTATATTTCTCCGTCTGTTCTCCCTATATTCTCCCAATATTTCTCTGTTTATTCCGCAATATTTCTTTGTCTATTCTCCCCATATTATCCCAATATTTCTCTTTCTATTCTCTCAATATTGCTCTTTCCATTCTCCAAGTATTTCTTTTTTATTCCCCCGATATTTTTCAGTCTATTCTCCCAATATTCTCCCCATATTTCTCTTTCTATTCTCCCACTATTTCTACGTGTATTCCGCCAATATTATCCCAATATTTCTCTGTCTATTCTCCAAGTATTTCTCTCTCTTTTCTCCCAGTATTTCTCTTTCTATTCTCCCAATATTTCTTTTTATATACTCCCAATATTTTTCTGTCTAATCTCCGAATATTTCTCTCTCTATTCTCCTGTTATACTCCCAATATTTCTCTGTCTGTTCTCCCATTTTTTTGTCTGTTCTCTCAATATGTTTCCTATTTTTCTCTGTCTATTCTCCCAGTATTTCTCTGTCTCTTCTCCCAATATTCCTCTGTCTATTCTCCCAATATTTCTCTCTCTTTTTTCCCAGTATTTCTACATCTATTCTCCTAATATTTCTGTGTCTATTCTCCGCATTTTTTTTTCTGTCTGTTCTAAGAATATTTCTCTCTCTATTTTCCCCATATTCTACCAATATTTCTCTGTTTGTTCTAACAATAATGCTATGTCCATTTTCCCAGTAATTTTACGTCTATTCCGCCAATATTTCTCTGTATATTCTAACAATATTGCTATGTCTATTCTCCCAATATTTCTCTGTCCATTCTACCAATATTTCTACGTCTATTCCCCTCATATTTATACGTATATTCCCCCAGTATTTTTAGATCTATTCTCCCACTATTTCTACGTCTATTTGGCCAATATTATCCCGATATTTCTCTGTCTATTGTCCGAGTATTTCTCTCTCTATTCCTCAGTATTTCTCTGTCTATTCTCCCAATATTTCTTTTTATATCCTCCCAATATTTTTCTGTCTAATCTCTGAATATTTCTCTCTCTATTCTCCCATTATACTCCCAATATTTCTCTGTCTGTTCTCCCATTGTTTCTCTGTCT
>NW_020454136.1:0-1880 GCF_003342845.1 Nothoprocta perdicaria | reverse complement strand
TATTCTCCCTATACTTCTCTATTCTCCCAATATTTCTATGTCTATTCTTGCAATATTTTTCTCTCTATTCCTCTAATATTTCTCTCTCTATTCTAAGAATATTTCTCTGTTTATTCTAAGAATATTTCTCTGTTTATTCTAAGAATAATGCTCTCTGTATTCTCCCGATATTCTCCCAATATTTCTCTGTCTATTTTCCCAGTATTTCTCTTTCACTTCTCCCAGTATTTCTTTTTCTATTTCCCTGATATTTCTCTCTCTATTCTCCCAATATTCTCCCCATATTTCTCTGTCTATTCTCCCCATATTTCTCTGTCTATTCTCCCAATATTTCTCTGCCTATTCTCCCCATGTTTTTCTGCCTATTCTCCCCATGTTTTTCTGCCTATTCTCCCAATATTTTTCTGCCTATTCTCCCAATATTTTTCTGCCTATTCTCCCAATATTTTTCTGCCTATTCTCCCAATATTTTTCTGCCTATTCTCGGAATGCTTCACTCTCTATTCTCCCGATATTCTCCCAATATCTCCCTGTCTATTCTCCCAATATTTTTCTGCCTATTCTAAGAATATTTCTCTCTCTATTCTCCCGATATTCTCCCAAAATTTCTCTGTCTATTCTCCCAGTAGTTCTCTGTCTCTTCTCCTAATATTTTTCCCATTTTTTTCTTTCTATTCTTCCAATATTTCTCTGTCTCTTCTCCCAATATTTCTCTGTCTATTCTAACAATATCTCTGTGTCTACTCTCCCAATATTTCTTTTTATGTTCTACCAATATTTCTCTGTCTCTTCTCCCAATATTCTCGCAATATTTTTCTTTCTCTTCTCCAAATATTATTCTGTCTATTCTCCCGATATGTCTCGGTCTAGTCTCCCGATATATCTCGGTCTAGTCTCCCGATATGTCCCTTTCTCTTCTTTCAAAATTTGACAGTCCATTCTCTGAATATTCTCGCAATATTTTTCTATTATAAGAATATTTCTCTCTCTATTCTCCTGATATTCGCACAATATTTCTATGTCTTTTTTCCCTGATATTTCTCTGTCTGTTCTCCCAATATTCCTTCTATTTTTTTCTGTCTATTCTCCCAATATTTCTCTGACAATTCTCCCAATAATTCTCTGTCTATTCTTTCAATATTTTACTGTCTTTTCTCCAAATATTCTCCCAATATTTCTTTGTCTCCTCTCCCATTATTGTCCCCATATTTCTCTATCTATTCCCCAATATTTCTCTTACTATTCTCCCTATATTTTCCCGATATTTTTCTGTCTATTCTAAAAATATTTCACTCTCTATTCTCCAGATATTCTCCCGATATTTCTCCGTCTCTTCCACCGATATTTCTCCATCTCTTACCCCGATATTTCTCCGTCTCTTCCCCCGATATTCTCCCAAGATTTCTCTGTCTCTTCCCCCGATATTCTCCCAAGATTTCTCTGTCTCTTCCTCTGATATTCCCCCAAGATTTCTCTGCGTCTTTTCCCAAGATTTCTCTGTGTCTTCTCCCATTTTTTCTAATATTTCTCTCTTTTTTCCCAATATTTCTCTTTGTATTCTCCGTATATTCTCCCGATATTTCTCTGTGCTTTCTCCCAATATTCTCGCAAAATAATCGCTTTATCGTCGCTTAATGTTCCCGTAAGAATTACCTATCTATTTCCTATGTAAACCTATTCCTCACCAGAAAATCTTCTTAGTCCTGTCCTCACAAATATGCTTTTACACACCACATGATAATTCCCTTTGCTTTCCCCCAGCCATTCCCTTTCTCTCTAGCTAATTCCTCTCTTTTATTCTGGGAATCTTTCGCTTTGTGCTCTCCCACTCTTGGTAACAATTTTATTCCTACTCTCGCAAGAAGTCTCTTGCACGCCAC
>NW_020454135.1:7024-7950 GCF_003342845.1 Nothoprocta perdicaria | reverse complement strand
GGCCGTGTGCGCCCCCCCCCCCCAACCCTGGCAACCAGGGAGTGTTCCCGGTCTCCATGGCAACGGAGCGGCAGGCAATGGTTGCCACAGGAACCAGGCCAGGCCTTGAAGGGGGGGGCTGACGGTTGCCATGGCGATGGGGTAGGCGGGGGGTCTCTATGGCAACCAGGCGGGCTGCACAGAGGGGGAGGGGGGAGCCCACAGTCATGCAGAGACATGAGTGGTGCCGTAATTAACAATTCATGAGGTGTGCTCATTAATATTCATGAGCGCCTGCTGTTTGTCCAGACATAACCCCGCCCCTCATGAATATTCACCGTGACGCCATAGGTATCGGTTTTCTGCTGTTGCCGCCTGCCTGCGGTGATGCCCCGCCCTCTCACCTGTGCGGCTGCCATGGAAACCGCCCGTCGCGGCTTTCTATTGGCTGACGGCGGAGCAGTGGGCGTTGCCCAGCCAATGGGGGCGCTGTGGTCGGGGTCTGAGGCGCCGATCTCCTTGAGCCAATCAGAGGCGCTGCCCTTTGGGTGCTGCAACCCGAGATTGCGCCTGGCAACGCCCTCCCATTGGCTGGCGCGGCGGCCAATGGGGAGGGGCGCTAGTAGAGCTCTGCGCATGCGCGGCGGTTGTTGCCTGGGCGACGCGCGTCGCCCTCGAAGGGGAGGGGCGGGCGCCGAGGCCGCGAGCGGCGCCACGCGCCCGTAAATTTATGCAGATGTATGCAAATTTATGGAAACATGTGCAAATAGGCGCCCGTGACAGAGCGCCCTGGCTCCACACAGAGGAGACGCAGCCTCCCACATACCCACAGATAGAGGGGAGGGGCGAGCATCATCACAAATGAGATGCAAATCGATGCAAATGAGGGCGGCCTCTTCCCCTTGGACCCCCCCTCCACAGTCCCACCCCTCGCTCCCGCCCTCCCC
>NW_020454135.1:1854-4700 GCF_003342845.1 Nothoprocta perdicaria | reverse complement strand
GAGGACAATGGGGGGGAGGGGACGAGGACGGGACAAGGAGGGGGCGGGGAGGAGGGGGGAGGGGCCCCGGGGAACCAAGTGTCCCCTGGTGTCCCCCCCATGTCCCCCCGTGTCCCGGTGTCCCCCCAGGCTGGTGTCCTCGGTCCAGGCCATCATGGCCTCCACGGCCGGTTACATCATCTCCAGCTCCTGCCACCACGTCATGGACGACCAGTGAGTGACACCGCGGGGGACACCGGGACGTAGCGGGGGACACCGGGACCTGAGGGGACACCCGGGCTGCGGGGGACACCCGGGCCCAGGGGGTGTCATTGGGACCCCGCGGGACCCGAGAGCCCCCGGCCCTGCCCCGTGGCATCAATGGGGGCCCATAGCACCCCGTGGGGCACCCAAGTCTGCCCCATAGCGCCCACAGGGCCCCATAGGACCCCGTGGGGCCCCCAAGTCTGCCCCATAGCACCCATAGGATCCCATGGGGCCCCCAAGCCTGCCCCATAGCACCCCCAGGGCCCCATAGGACCCCGTGGGGCACCCAAGTCTGCCCCATAGCACCCACAGGGCCCCATAGGATCCCATGGGGCACCCAAGTCTGCCCCATAGCACCCACAGGGCCCCGTGGGGCCCCCAAGTCTGCCCCATAGCACCCATAGGACCCCGTGGGGCACCAAGCCTGCCCCATAGCACCCCGTGGGGCTCCCAAGCCTGCCCCATAGCGCCCACAGGGCCCCATAGGCGCAGGCCGTGTTTCAGCACTGGACAGCGCCCGGACGCCTGGGCCCTCGGAGCGGGGGGGGGAGGGGCCGCGCCCGGACGCCTGGGCCCTTCCGGAGAGGGCGGAGGGGATTAGGCAGCGGCGGCAGATGGGGATTAGCCCGGACGCCTGGGCCCTGCGTGGAGGGGGGCGGGGCAGGGGTGACCCCCGGACGCCTGGGCCCTTCCGCAGCCCCGTCCTTGGCGAGGATTAACCCGGAGCGCCCGGACGCCGGGGCCCCTTGGAGGGGGGAGAGAGGGAGGGGCAGTGCCCGGATGCCTGGGCCCCCAATGGGGGGGACCAAGGACTGGCCGGACGCCGGGGCCCCTCCCCCACCCGAGACACCCAGGTGTCACCCTGGCCTCAGCCGGACGCCGGGGCCCCTTCCCGCCATATCCCGGGAGTCCTGGACGCCGGGGCCCCTTTCCCTCTATATCCCGGGTGTCCCGGACTCCGGGGCCCCTTCCCGCCATATCCCGGGTGTCCCGGACGCCGGGGCCCCTTTCCCTCTATATCCCGGGTGTCCCGGACTCCGGGGCCCCTTCCCGCCATATCCCGGGTGTCCCGGACGCCGGCCCGCTTTTCCCTCTCTATCCCGGGTGTCCCTTTCCCCCCCCGCCCCGGACACCGGGGCCCCTTTTCCCTGAGTATCCCATCCCTCTAGACACCAAGTCCCATTCCCCCCTATAGTCCGGGTATCCCGGGTGTCCCGGACACGGGGGCCCCTTCCCCCTGGGTGTCCCTGTCCCCCCGGACGCCGGGGCCCCGCGGCGCGCTCAGCCGGCCACTGGGGCCCCTTTCTCCCTATATCCTGGGTGTCCCGGGCCCCCTGGACACCAGGGCCCCTTTCTCCGGGGTATCCCGTCCCCCCGGCCGCCGCGGCCCCTTTCCCCGGGGTATCCCGTCCCCCCGGCCGCCGGGGCCCCTTTCCCCGGGGTATCCCGCTCAGCCGGCCGCCGGGGCCCGCAGGCACTGGCTGGCGCGCGCCTACCCGCCCTTCGCGGTGCCCTACTTCGTGTACGACGTGTACGCCATGTTCCTGTGCCACCGGCACCGGGGCCGCGTGAAGGGCCACGAGGCCGGGCCGCCGCCACCGCTGCGCGCCGCCGCCGCCGCCTACCTGCGCAAGGACCTGCTCATGGTGCTGCACCACGCCGCCATGGTGCTCGTCTGCTTCCCCGTGGCCACCGTGAGTGGGGACACGTGGGGACACCATAGGGACACCTTGGGGACATGTTGGGGACACCACGGGGACACCAAGATGGGTCGGGGTTGGAGGAATCCCATGGGGATGTGGCTTGAGGGGACATAACCATGGCCACCACGGTGCTCATCTGCTTCCCAATGGATGGGGACACCTTGGGGACACGTTGGGGACACGTTGGGGACACCATAGGGACATGTTGGGGACACCATGGGGACACCATGGGGACACCATAGGGACATGTTGGGGATACCAGTAGGACACCGAGATGGGTTGGGGTTGGAGGAATCCCATGGGGATGTGGCTTGAGGGGACATCTCCATGGCCACCACGGTGCTCATCTGCTTCCCAATGGGTGGGGACATGTTGGGGACACCTTGGGGACACCATGGGGACATGTTGTGGACACCACGGGGACACCGAGATGGGTCGGGGTTGGAGGAATCCCATGGGGATGTGGCTTGAGGGGACATAACCATGGCCACCATGGGGCTCGTCTGCTTCCCTGTGGCCACCGTGAGTGGGGACATGTTGGGGACACCATGGGGACACCTTGGGGACATGTTGGGGACACCAAGGGGACACCGAGATGGGTTGGGGTTGGAGGAAACCCATGGGGATGTGGCTTGAGGGGACATCTCCATGGCCACCACGGTGCTCGTCTGCTTCCCAATGGGTGGGGACACCTTGGGGACACGTTGGGGACATGTTGGGGACCGCGCGGCCCCCCCGTCACCGTGTCCCCCCCCCCGTGTCCCCAGCTGTGGCGCCAGGACAAGGGCGACTTCTTCCTGGGCTGCCTCCTCATGGCCGAGCTGAGCACCCCCTTCGTGTGCCTGGGCAAGGTGCTCATCCTGGTGAGCGCGGGGGGACACGGGGACACAGGGGGAC
>NW_020454135.1:0-1234 GCF_003342845.1 Nothoprocta perdicaria | reverse complement strand
ACAGAGGACATGGGGGTGACACACAGGGTACATGCGGGTGACACAAGGGTGTGTGCGGGTGACAGTGTGCGCCTGTCCCGCAGTACAAGCGGCAGCACATGGCCCTGCACAAGCTGAACACCGGGGTGACACACGGGGTACACGCGGGTGACACAGGGGTGCACGGGTGACGTGTGGGTGACAGTGTGCGCCTGTCCCGCAGTACAAGCGGCAGCACACGGCCCTGCACAAGCTGAACGGCGCCGCGGCGCTCGTCACCTTCCTGGGCTGCCGGGTGTTGCTCTTCCCCTACCTGTACTGGGCCTACGGGCGGCACCGGGGGCTGCCGCTGCTGCGGGTGCCCCCCGCGCTGCCCCCCAGCGTCAACGCGGCCGCCGCCGCCCTCCTCGCGCCCCAGCTCTACTGGTTCGGGCTGCTGTGCCGCCGCGCCTGGCGCCTGTTGCGCCCGGGGGACACCGCGGGACACCCGGCGTCACCCGGAGACACCCGGTGAGCCCTGGTGACACCTGGAGACACCCGGAAACACCCGGTGAGCCCCCCAGCTCTACTGGTTCGGGCTGCTGTGCCGCCAGGCCTGGCGCCTGTTGCGCCCGGGGGACACCGCGGGACACCCGGCGTCACCCGGAGACACCCGGTGAGCCCCAGAGACACCCGGAGACACCCGGTGAGCCCCAGAGACATCTGGTGACACCCGGAGACACCCGGTGACACCCGGAGACATCCGGTGACACCCGGTGACACCCGGAGACACCCGGTGACACCCGGAGACATCCGGTGAGCCCCAGAGACACCTGGTGACACCCGGAGACACCCGGTGACACCCGGAGACACCCGGTGAGCCCCCCAGCTCTACTGGTTCGCGCTGCTCTCCTGTCGCGCCTGGCGCCTGTTGTGCCCAGGGGACACGGTGACGCACGTGGGGACAGCCGGTGACATTCAGTGACACTCGGAGACACCCGGTGACACCCAGTGACACCCGGCGTCACCCGGTGACACCCGGTGAGCCCCCCCAGCTCTACCGGTTCGGGCTGCTGTGCCGCCAGGCCTGGCGCCTGTTGCGCCCGGGGGACGCGGTGACGCACGCGGTGACACCCGGTGACACGGAGGGACACGTGGGGTGTCACCAGGGTGTCCCCAAAGAACTGGCCCCATCCTGGCAGCACCCAGGGGTGTCACCAGGGTGTCCCCGCGGCCGCGGCTCCCTCCTAGGGGCACCCAGGGGTGTCACCGGAGG
>NW_020454134.1:6144-7318 GCF_003342845.1 Nothoprocta perdicaria | reverse complement strand
TTACTACAGAGACGGCAATACGAACAGCAGAGAAGGGGTGGACACACGTGTCTCGAGTCAAAGGACCAGTGAACCCCTCCCTGATGACCAGTCGGATCCTGCCCACCATCGACCAGATCAGTGGAAGATCATAAATAATCCTGGAGACCTGAAGATCAAACTTAGTAAGAGATAAATGACTGATTGGGATTGGGTAAACACCGATGTAACGGCACTCAGGTTARAATTGTTGACAAAAGGAATATTAGAACCACTAAAACCCCTGATTGGAGAAAAGGAACTTGAATGGAACTCTTATGATGAATTGGTAGAAATATATTTTACTCTAGGTAATTGGCCRAAACCGGWACCTAAACCTCCCCTTGTATTRGCTGTAATAAYMTTAAGTGCWTGGGAGCATGGACAAACATTGTGTGCTGCGGATGTAAACAAAATCCTTGAATTTTCTAAGGTGCATTAGAAGAAAATAATTGGTACAAAAGTTGCGATATACATTGGGTACAGAATCGGCCATCAAGGCCTTGAAACAATTTATAGGCAGGTCTAATATAAGTAATGAGGATGTAATAGCCCTAGCTCAGAGTTTGGAACAAAGATTTGTGGAACCTATCCTGGGTAATATATTAGAAAGCGAAAAGAATTCTAGAGACACATAATTCACAAAGACTGCGGTCAATTTGCTGTACAAAAAGGGAAATATATGTACCCAGACATTAGCTGGGAGAAACAAAAAGTGGGACCGAGTTGTAAAAGAATCTAGAAAGGAGCAATTAAGGCAAAGAGCTCACAAGATTGCCAAAAAGGGTGTCAATTCCATCACAAAAGAATGTCCGCATTAAAATTGAAAATAAGGTGAGCAACTTTCCTAAAGTACATCCTGAAGAATATCCTTGCTACCGCAAAGATCTTATACCCTGTGGCTCACAGCAACCGAGTTGACRGGCGAGGTAGAGGGATAGAAAGCAGTGGAGGAAAAGGGCCTGAGGGGCCTCAGGAAGTTTTGCCACCCACCTTATCAGAAGAAAACACTACGTAATCGCAGCCCGGTGAAATGGGACGCTTAAACAATCAGACAAAATTGGRACCACACCCTGGTTGGCAARTGATAATGTGGGCCACGTTTCTCAAGGGGGAAAACATCGCCCAAATATTGACTCCAACCCTAAGTCCCACA
>NW_020454134.1:4993-6112 GCF_003342845.1 Nothoprocta perdicaria | reverse complement strand
AGGGCCCTGGGGTGAGGACAACCCCAGGTCAGTCCAGCTAGCGAACGAGGTTTGCCGACCCCCGTTGGCAACAAGTGGTGACCCCGACGTGATTGCTGGACTGGCGGACCGCAGGTGGTCGTTGTGTGGGTTCCGGAACCATGAAGACCTTGGATAAGGTGATTTCGTTACTGGGCGGGAAATTTAAGGTTTCTGTGAAACCGAAAACTGCGGCCCAGAGTGTGGCCCACCCCGTTAAGGAGGGGGCGATGACAGGACCGGTTGATTGTTTGCAGCCGAGTGCCTGGCAACGATACTCGCGTATCTTAGGGGAGCAGGCTATGGCCGTTAGTACAGCTAAAAAATTAAAAACATGGGTAATTCTGCAACTGTTGAAGCGCACGCGGGAAGATCAAACAACGTGGGATGCGGCTTGTGCTTGCTTGCACGGGGAGTCCGATTTAGACACGCGATTATCTGATGTAAAGGACCACGAAACCCAAACGGAACGGGCCTCCTTGTGTGAAAACGGAGGAGGCATGGAAGAGTTTTCAATAATACAGGAGGGTGGTTCAGAACTAAGGGATGAGAAGCCAGAGGAGCGGGTGGACAGGGGCGCCAAGAAAAGAGAACAGGCTGACTCCAAGAGTCGACAGCCCTCCGCGCCTCCGGCTGCCTTGGGTGAGAGAGGTGGCCCTTTGAACACCCATGCACAATCCGGCAACCTCCCTGTACAGCAACCCTCACCCGCAGTGGTAACAGAGCCGTTAGGCTGCCTGCCGGGGACGCACCTAGAAATGGCGCATCCAGGGGATTTGAAGGCGGAGCGGCGGGAGCCGCAGACACAGCCACGAGCGCGCTCGGGGCTCGCCACGGACGGAGCGGGGAGGAGACCGGGCAGGCGGACTGGACGGCCGCAGGTAGAGAAAGAGGAGGGGGGCCCAGAGGGGCAAGGATCTGACTTGGAGGCGGAGAGACTAGAGGGCCGGATACAGCGAGTGTGGCGCACTGATAAGCCACCCAGAAACGACCCAAAAAGGAGGGGTGACGTCCTAAAAGCCAAATTCCATCAACTGATAGAGACACTGAAAGAGATACGTCAAGAGGCACTAAGACAAAAGCAATTGATATTTGAGACAA
>NW_020454134.1:2837-3905 GCF_003342845.1 Nothoprocta perdicaria | reverse complement strand
GACAGGCCCATGCTGGATCTGTGGGCAGTTAGGACACTTAGCATGGGAATGCAAAAGAACCAGGGAAATGGACAACGGGAAGGCCAGATTCGGGGGCTGGCATCCCCAAAAAACCCTGTTCATGACCCTACGATGCCACGATACCATGCTCAGATTCCTCAGCCTGAATATCCAAATCCGGTTCTCCCTTCCTCAAAGCCCGGCCCTATATTTTTTTTTACAGATGCCTCTTCCAGAACAAACACAGTCGCTGTGATATGGAAACAACAGGGAAAATGGGAGAAATTTACCTTTACCCAAGAAGGCCTCAGTGTGCAATACCTTGAAGCAAAGGCAGCGGCACTCGCCCTGCAAATGCGGACCACCCAGCATATCAATGTGGTGACCGATTCTACTTTCAYCTGGAAACTGGTTCAAAAAATGATTTATCCCAGCTATGCAGGTTCCAAAATCGCATGCCTTCTGGAAGATGCGCTCCAACAACGGCAAAGTACCTGCTCAATCATACATGTCAATAGCCATCAACATTATCCAGGACTGTTTGCCGAGGGCAATGATATGGCCGATAAGGCAGTAAACAAAGTGTGGACCCTAAGTGAGGCTAAAGAAACACATGACTTCCTCCACCTTGCAGCAAAGGCACTGGCTAAGCACTGTGGTATACCGACATCATGGGCATGGGAGGTAGTCACAGCCTGCCCATACTGTCATTGCTCTCCATTACGGAGTGCCAGCATGAACCCACGTGGATTGCAAGCAAATAACCCTGGCTAGCTGTCACGATTAACATATAGCATGACGACTGTGGCGACTCAACACAGACGTCAGACGTCCCGTTCAGTGCAGCTCCACTGGAGCCTTGCCATTGCCTGGTTAGGCCTCCCCAAACAGATCAAARCCGACGATGGGCTGTGCTTTGTCTCCAGTAGCACTACTCAGTGGTGCTCCAGATGGGGTATTGCTCTTGTCCATGGCCTCCCATATAGCTCCACAGGTCAGGCTACAGTGGAGCGGGCAAACCAAACGCTCCACTAAAATAAAGGTCCTTGGGGAGGGGGAAGGCTTCTC
>NW_020454134.1:0-695 GCF_003342845.1 Nothoprocta perdicaria | reverse complement strand
TCTCCCGATCGGGCAGTAGGTGAGTTTCCGCATTCAGCTGGAGTATATAGGCAGACTGAAGTGCGCAATAATGGCCATTTTGCTGCATCCCCCATAGTGGTATCTGTGCTCYAGGGCCCTGGGGTGAGGACAACCCCAGGTCAGTCCAGCTAGTGAACAAGGCTTGCTGACCCCCGTTGGCAACAGTTCACTAAGGCTATCGAAGGATTTTGTTAAGTAACCACATCCTGTTCATGATCCACARGATGTTAACCATGAATAGGCTTTGCTTGCCTAGGAACAAGTTTGSGAGACCAAGAGATAGCCAACTRTTTTGCATACAATGGGCACTGAGGGCAATGGGAAACAGAGGGCACTGAGGAAGRCTTGTCTGCTTTCCTCCAAAAYGACCATCAGAAGGCAGATAACGACCACCYAGCAACAGCCGATGCAAGTACGTTCCGACTGAGCAACATCAACAACACACAGCGCAGACTSAACGGAACCTTCGGAAAAAACACCAAAGGCGGGACTTGGACTCAATATAAATACTGAGACTTTGGGGACTTGAGTGGGGCCTGAAAATGATTACCTCCAGGCCACCCCAGCACTGTCACCCTTTGCATCCAGCTTACTTTAATAAAATGTAGATGACAAAATTGGCTTGCCTCATCTATAACACTCACCATCCAGCTACGAAAGCCACAGAACAACTC
>NW_020454133.1:6006-8265 GCF_003342845.1 Nothoprocta perdicaria | reverse complement strand
GCAGGGCTGGGGGTGCAAGGGGCAATGGGCAGCGCACAAGAAGCGGCGGGCAGGAGGTAGCGGGCACGGGAATTGCACGGGAATTGCACGGGAATTGCGAGGGATTGCAAGGGATTTTGCAGGGGACAATTGCAAGGGACAATCGCAGAGTGTGTTTGCAAGGGGCAATTGCAAGGGGCAATTGCAAGGGGCAATTGCAGGGGGCATTTGCAGGGGGCATTTGCAGGGGGCATTTACAAGGGCTGTTTGCAAGAGGCAATTGCAAGGTGCATTTGCAGGGGGCAATTGCAAGGTGCATTTGCAAGGTGCGTTTTCGAGGTGCTTTTGCAAGGTGTGTTTGCAAGGGGCATTTGCAAGGGGCATTTGCAGGGGGCAATTGCAAGGGGCAATTGCAAGGGGCATTTGCAAGGGGCGTTTGCAAGGAATAATTGCAAGGTGTGTGTACAAGGTGCATTTGCAAGGGGCTTCTGGGAAGTGTAATTGCAAGGTGCATTTGCAAGGGACAGTTGCAAAGTGTGTTTGCAAGGTGCGTTTGCAAGGGGCAGTTGCAAGGGGTAATTGCAAGGGGGCGTTTGCAAGGGACAATTGCAAGGGGCAATTGCGAAGTGTGTTTGCAAGGTGTATTTGCAAGGTGCGTTTGCAGGAGGCAATTGCAAGGGGCGTTCACACGGTGCATTTGCAGGGGCATTTGCACAGGGCAATTGCAAGGGGCAGTTGCGTGGTACATTATCAGGGGCATTTGCAAAGGGCAGTTGCAAGAGGTGTTTGCAAGGTGCATTTGCACGGGGCATTTGCAAGGTGTATTTGCACGGGGCAATTGCAAGACATGTTTGCAAGGTGCATTTACAAGGTCATGGTGCATTTGCACAGTGCATGACCAGGGGCATTTGCACAGCGCATTTGCAGGGGCAGTTGCACGTGCAGTTGCATGATGCACTTGCGCAGCACATTTGCACGGTGCATTCGCGGGGCAGTTGCACAGTGCATTTGCATGGTGCAGTTGCAGGGGCATTTGCACAGCGCGTTTGCAGGAGCATTTGCGGGGCAGTTGCATGGTGCAGTTGCATGGTGCATTTGCATGGTGCAGTTGCAGGGGCAGTTGCAGGTGCATTTGCAGGTGCACTCACGGGGCAGTTGCACGGGGCAGTTGCGTGGTGCAGTTTCAGGGGCAGTTGCACGGTGCATTTTCAGGTGCATTTGCAGGGCAGTTGAACAGTGCATTTGCAGGGCAGTCGCATGGTGCATTTGCAGGTGCACTGGCGGGGCAGTTCCACGGTGCAGTTGCACGGGGCAGTTGCACGGTGCAGTTCCACGGTGCAGTTGCACAGGGCAGTTGCACGGAGCAGTTGCACGGGGCAGTTGCCGGCGCAGTTGCCGGTGCACTGGCGGTGCAGTTGCACGGCGCAGTTGCACGGTGCAGTTGCACGGGGCAGTTGCCGGTGCAGTTGCCGGTGCAGTTGCAGGTGCACTCACGGCGCAGTTGCCGGTGCAGTTCCACGGCGCAGTTGCCGGGGCAGTTGCACAGGGCAGTTGCACGGTGCATTTGCAGGTGCACTCGCGGGGCAGTTGCACGGGGCAGTTGCCGGTGCACTCACGGCGCAGTTGCCGGTGCACTCGCGGGGCAGTTGCACGGCGCAGTTGCCGGTGCAGTTGCACGGGGCAGTTGCTGGTGCACTGGCGGGGCAGTTGCACGGCGCAGTTGCACGGCGCAGTTGCCGGTGCACTCACGGTGCAGTTGCACGGTGCAGTTGCCGGCGCAGTTGCACGGCACAGTTGCACGGTGCAGTTCCACGGCGCAGTTGCACGGTGCAGTTGCCGGCGCAGTTGCCGGGGCAGTTGCACGGGGCAGTTGCACAGGGCAGTTGCCGGTGCACTCACGGCGCAGTTGCTGGCGCAGTTGCCGGTGCACTGGCCGGGCAGTTGCACGGGGCAGTTGCACGGGGCAGTTGCACAGGGCAGTTGCCGGTGCACTCACGGTGCAGTTGCCGGTGCAGTTGCCGGCGCAGTTGCCGGTGCAGTTGCCGGTGCACTCACGGTGCAGTTGCCGGTGCAGTTGCCGGTGCACTCACGGTGCAGTTGCCGGCGCAGTTGCCGGTGCAGTTGCCGGTGCAGTTGCCGGCGCAGTTGCCGGCGCACTCGCGGGGCAGTTGCACGGCGCAGTTGCCGGTGCACTCACGGCGCAGTTGCCGGTGCACTCGCGGTGCAGTTGCACGGTGCAGTTGCCGGTGCAGTTGCCGGCGCAGTTGCACGGCGCAGTTG
>NW_020454133.1:3743-5116 GCF_003342845.1 Nothoprocta perdicaria | reverse complement strand
CGGGGCCGCGGTCGATGGCGGCGCCGCGCGGTCATTATTGCCGTGTTCCGAGTCAAGAGCATCGATCGGCAGAGAAATATGAGCCGGGGCGGCCGCGCGCGGCTGTGCCTGCCGCCGCCGGCTGTTGCGGGGCCGCCGGCTGTTGCGGGGCCGTGCGGGGTGGCAGGGGCTGCACGGTGTTGGGCGGAGGCTGCACGCTCCTTGCACGCTCCGAGGGTGCGCCTTGCACACTCCTTGCACGCTCCTTGCATGCTCCACATGTGCTCCTTGCACGCTCGTGTGCGCGCCTTGCACACTCTTTGCATGCTCCTTGTCCGCTCCTTGCATGCTCCGTGCGTGCTCCATGTGTGCTCCTTGCACTCTCCATGCACTGTGCATGCTCCTTGCATGCTCCTTGCACCGCGCATTCTCCTTGCACACTCCAGGCGTGCTCCACGTGTGCTCCATGCACGCTCCTTGCACACTCCATGCGTGCTCCACGTGTGCTCCGTGCACGCTCCTTGCACTGCGCATGCTCCTTGCACGCTCGCTCTATGTGTGGTTCACACTCCTTGCACACTCGCTGCGCTCCGTGTGCGTGCTCCCTGCACACTCCTTGCACGCTCCTTGCACGCTCTGTGCACTCTCTTTGCAAACTCTGTGCATGCTCCCTGCATTCTCCTTGCACAATCATTGCACACCCCCTGTACACTCAGTGCACACTCCTTGCACACCCTGTGCACACTCCTTGCACACTCTGTGCACGCTCCTTGCACGCTCTGTGCACGCTCCTTGCATTCTCCTTGCACACTCCGTGCACACCCTGTGCACACTCCTTGCACACTCTGTGCACGCTCCTTGCATTCTCCTTGCATTCTCCTTGCACACTCTGTGCACGCTCCTTGCACACTCTGTGCATGCTCCTTGCACACTCTGTGCATGCTCCTTGCATTCTCCTTGCACACTCTGTGCACACCCTGTGCACACTCCTTGCACACTCTGTGCACGCTCCTTGCACGCTCTGTGCATGCCCTGTCCCCGCCGGTGTCCGCCTGTCCGTGTCCGCCTGTCTGTCCGCCTGTCTGCGCCGGGGTTGCCATGCGAGCGCGGGGTCCTGCTGCCCCCTGGCGAGCGGTGCTGCCGCGGCTGTGCGCGCCGGCTGTGCGCGCAGGCTACAGGCGGGGCAAGGGGTGCAGCAGGGTTCGGTGGGTGTGCAAGGGGTGCGCCACAAGTGTGCACGGGGCATGCACAGCGTGCAAGAGGCATGCACACCGTGCAAGGAGCATGCACACCGTGCATGGGGCATGTACATCTTGCAAGGGGCATGCACACCGTGCAAGGTGCATGCACAGCGTGCAAGGGGCATGCACACTGTGCAAGGAGCATGCACAGCG
>NW_020454133.1:0-1368 GCF_003342845.1 Nothoprocta perdicaria | reverse complement strand
GGGTGCTGTGGGGCTCTATGGGGTGCTATAAGGTGATTTTGGGTGCTCTGGGGCTCTATGGGGTGCTGTGGGGCTCCTTTGGGTGCTATGGGGCTCATTTGGGTGCTGTGGGGTGCTGTGGGGCTCCTTTGGGTGCTACGGGGCTCCTTTGGGTGCTCTTGGGCTCTATGGGGCTCCTTTGGGTCCTGTGGGGCTCTATGGGGTGCTATAAGGTGCTATTGGGTGCTGTGGGTCTCTATGGGGTGCTATAGGGTGCTGTGGGCCTCTATGGGGTGCTATAGGGTGCTGTGGGCCTCTATGGGGCTCCTTTGGGTGCTATGGGGCTCCTTTGGGTGCTATGGGGTGCTGTGAGGCTCGTTTGGGTGCTATGGGGCTCGTTTGGGTGCTGTGGGGCTCTATGGCATGCAATAGGGTGCTGTTGGGTGCTATGGGGCTCAATGGGGTGCTGTAGGGTGCTATTGGGTGCTATGGGAGCTGTGGGGCTCTATGGGGCTCCTTTGGGTGCTGTGGGGCTCTATGGGGCTCAATGGGGTGCTATGGGGCTCCTTTGGGTGCTATGGGGTGCTATGGGGCTCTATGGCGTGCGATAGGGTGCTGTTGGGTGCTATGGGGTGCTGTGGGGCTCTGTGGGGTGCTATGGGGCTCCTTTAGGTGCTGTGGGGCTCTATGGGGTGCTATAGGGTCCTGTGGGGCTCTATGGGGTGCTATGGGGCTCTGTGCAGTGCTATTGGGTGCTATGGGGCTCTTTGGGGCTCTGTGGGGCTCAAGGGGATGCTATGGGGCTCCATGGGGTGCCATGGGGCTCCATGGGGTTTGATGGGGTGCTATGGGTGCCATGGGGTACTATGGGACTCTATGGTGTGTGATAGGGTGCTGTTGGGTGCTATGGGTGCTGTGGGGCTCTATAGGGTGCTGTGGGGCTCCGTGTGGTGCTCTAGGGTGCTATGAGGTCTGTGGGGTGCTATGGGGCTCTATGGGGTGCTGCAGAGCACTATACAATGTTATGGGGTGCCATGGGGCTCTGTGGGTGCTCTGGGGCACTATGGGGTGCTATAGGGTGCTATTGGGTGCTATGAGGCTCAGTAGAGTGCTATGGGGCTCTATGGGACTTTGTTGGGTGCTACTGGGTGCTATGGGGCTCGGTAGGGTGCTATGGGGCACTATAGGGTGCTCTGAGGCTCTATGGGTTACTGTGGGGCTCTAAGGGAGGCTATAGGGCACTATGGGGCAGTATGGGGTGCTATGGAGCGCTATGGGGTGCTGTGGGGTGCCATGGGGCTCTATGGGGTGCTATGGGTTACCTATAGGGCGCTGTGGGGCTCTACGGGATGCTATAGGGCTCTGTGGGGTGCTGCAGGGTGCTATGGG
>NW_020454132.1:6854-7917 GCF_003342845.1 Nothoprocta perdicaria | reverse complement strand
TGGGCTTTCTGGGGAGTTCATTTGCACCTTGAGAGTTTGACCCAGACCCTTGGTTCCTGCTGCAGAGGTGCCTCCCAATGGAGGGAGAGGACGAGGATCCCTTCTTGCCCTTGGGGCTCAAAGCAGCACAGTCTGTGGGTGAGGGGAAGTAGCTGATCATCTTTTGAACAGATGCCACCTGTAAGAGCCTTGGCCCTGCTGGGCTGTGCTTCTAGGATGTGTGTTGCCCTGCAGTTGGGCACAGCTCTTCCGTAGGACATTTGTGATGGCTGAATGTGCCATGTAGAAGCCACAGAGGTTCCAGGGCAATGGAGCTGCTGGGGGTGGTTGTATGTGAGCAGCCAGGCTAAACACTATGTGTCTTTGTGTAGAAGCTGAATCCTGAGTTATCTGTCCCTACCAGAACCACGATATCGGGTCTTTGTTCTGATCATCGGAACCACGTGCAGTGTTGCATTCTCTGCATCACTCTTGGGACATCAGAGCTGAGAAAGAGAGGTGAGTTTGGAGAGCTGYGTGTTGCAAGTGGATACCAATGTCAGCCCAGGCTGTGGGTGCTCAAGACTGTCCCCTACCTAGAGAGATGCCCACTCACAGCATCTGGGAATGGGATGCCTGCGAGACCAGTGTGCTGGCACTTTGCTAGGTCACAGGGAGAGCATTTGTCTCTCTTGATTCAAGAATCCTCACGTGGAAAGCTCTGAAAAGAGAGCCTGAAGAGCAGACAAACAAACCACAGAGTCTCCCAAAGAGAAGTATTTGTTTTTGTGGTGAAATGCCTTGTAACTGACTGTGAAAACATTGAACTGCCTCTAAATATTATAGCGGGACTGACCTCTCTGGAGTCAAYGGGCAGAGGTTCCAGCTACTCATAGSAGACTCAGCCAGTAGGAGGTGAAGGACTCTGTGTGTGCATCTGCATGCGTGTCCATATAGGCAGAGAGGGTGTGAGAAAAGGAAAGAGCTTTGAAAGGCAAGGTCTGTCCTAACTTGTCACTGTCTTTTCCTCTTTGGGGCACAGTCCCAAATGCCTGCAAAGAGCACAATGTCGAACAGCAGCTCC
>NW_020454132.1:3063-4849 GCF_003342845.1 Nothoprocta perdicaria | reverse complement strand
CTATGTCCCCACTCTGAGAGACAGACCCCCCTTTCTCTGGCCCTGTGAGTGTCCTCTCATCATTGCCCCTTGTACAAAAACCTCCACCTCATGCCTGTCTCCCATCGCCCCATCCCCGTATCCAACATCCTCTACAGCTCTCTGGTCTTTCTCCAGAGGACATGGAGTGCTGAGGGATGGCACAAGGGGTGTCTGAAACACAGGGATGTGTGTCACAGAGGCTGCATGGGAGTGAGGAGGGCTGCTTGTTAACTAATGATATCAGTATGACCCTGAAGAGCTACCTTGGAGCAGGGACTCCATGTTTGGGTCTGAAATAGGGAGGCTGAAGGGGAAGGTCTCCAAGTCCTGGCAAAGTAGGGGCTGGGAACAGGGACAGGAGTTATAAAGCCYGGACAAGTGCCCCACAGCGGGGACGGGGCCGAGACACAGGCACCACTGCCAGCACAGAGCTGCAGGGCACCCAGACAAAGGGCACCCAAGCCAGGGGCTTCCTCCTGGGGCCACGCTGGATGCCTTTAAGAGAATGAGGAGAATGAAGCTCCCTTTGCAGTGTCTCTTGGCAACAGCACTGCCCCCAAGAGGGTTCAGAGGGAGAAATTGTTTCTCCAGCAAGTCAAGGTGGGCTGACACCATGGGTGCCACCCATTAGGAGAGGTCAGCACCCCGTGGGCACAGCAGCACCCCTGTCCTGTGAGGGTRGCAGCTGCTGTGACTGTGCCTTCCCTCTCCAGGGCTCCAAAGCCATAAGTCGTGCCGAGGGGAGAGGAATCAGGAAGCAGCTTATGGGATGAGAGTCGTGTGTGACAGCAGCATTCACCTCTTGCTGGGGGGAAAGGGGAGGCGAGTAGATTGCCCGGAAAAGAGAAAAGCTGGGACATTTTCTTCCTGTAGCTTTCAGCAGGGTGCAGAAGCTTTCCTGGGGACATGTCCAGCAAGAGCACCAGGAATTTTTCTTTTTAAGATTGTTCTCTGCCTTCCCATGCTGTTCTTCTGTGCTCTAACCTGAGTTAAGAGCCCAGGAGTTCTCCTACCACAGTGCTGGTGGAGTTGTGTTTCCCAGTGCATATGTGCCCTAAGCTCCAGCAGGACGAGGCCGTGGGCAGCTTTATGCCAGACTCGGCCTCCAGAATAACATTTCTCTCATAAAAGTACTCTCCTCTGTGAAACACCTGCAGTTTGGTGTTTYGTCTGAAGCTGGGGTCAACAACTTACCAGTAATTTACCAACACATGCAAGGGGTTGCACCATGAAAGGGCCTTCTGCTCTACCTGTGCACTCTGTGGGCTCTGGGGAGGAGCTCCAAGTCCTGCAGTGATCTTTCAGGGACCAAGGTCTGGATGTGGGGTTGATATCCTTGTGAGCACTGCCAGGGGAGATGCTCAATGGTCTCTGAATTGCACGCTTGGTAACAGAGGTAACATTTTACCTCCCAAAGGTAACAATGCTGATGGCAGATGGCCATCCTTGTGATGGGAATGTGAGGCTGCAGGAGGGCTCAGGGCATCTCCAGGGATAGGTGGGGCGGGCAGTGAGTGTAGCCTCACGAAACAAGTGGCAGTCCATGGTAGGAGGACCCRAAGACAAAGCACTGAATCCAGGCAAGCCTGGAGCCAGCAGGGCTCTGCAATCCCAGGAGAGGCAGTGGGGCCCTAGGAGGCTCCAGGGGAGGACTGGAGAGGGATTCATGCACTCGCAGGGAAACACCAGAAGCCAGAGTTAGAGCAACCCAGAAAACATCTCCTGCCATTGCGAACAACCTGAGGTCACTCTGAGGAGCATTCAG
>NW_020454132.1:0-1248 GCF_003342845.1 Nothoprocta perdicaria | reverse complement strand
CCATCTGAGGGCTGGGAGCAGGTGTCACCTGCCGCTCCTTTTCCATGTTCAGGATCCTCTTGTGGGGACCTGACACTGGCACCAAGGGGAGCTGCTYCYTCCTGATGGAGCTGCTCTCCTCAGAGTGGGGACCCTGGGGTCTGTGCCCCCAACAGGGGCATTATCACCATGGGGACCAYCCSCTCACAATGGCTTTATGGGTACGATGCCGCTGCCATCACAAAGCTCCAGTGGTCGCCATGSGGACCCCCATCCTGATACCTTGGTGGTGACCATCACAATGTCCTGTCCATCTCCATGAGGACACCCATCCCCACATCCTTACCTCCAAGCTGTGGTCCCAGTTTCTGAGTCTGCTTGGGAGCTGCTGGCTGGGGAGCAGGATGAAGTTTCYTCCCCTCAGTTCTGTGCTGCCAGGCCTTGCAGAGGCTGTGCTTCTTCAGGCCTCCATTGCAGAGATCTACACAAGGCCACCGCTCTAGCTCTACCCTTTCATCCTCACCCTTACATTACCAACTGTCTCTCTGTCCATCCATCTAGGCAGAGCTTCCTGCACCTCATGGCTCTCAGGGTTTTCCTTTCCACATCCCCTGCACCTTTCCCTGCCATCCCAGGCCATCACTTCCTCTCTCTTGCTGAAGTCTTCTTCTCCCATGAGTAACTCCCAGTTTAATGCTCTCCTCAKCCACCTGGACACGTGGTTGATGACCATCCRGTCATGACATGGGAACAGTCTCCTTCCAAATCAAATGTGACAATTTGTCAGCCAGCTCCCTTGCTGTGGGTTCAGCTCCAAGACTCCTCCAGCCTGAGAGCTTCTGCAGTGTCATGGCTTCCCTCTGCATCCTATTGTGGTCAGCTCCAGAAGAGCTCTACTCTGCAGGAYTTGGTTTGGCCTCAGAAGAGAGTGTGTGCAGACATAAGATGAGCCAGGGCAGAGCCTGTGGGCTGACACCAGGGCAGAACCTGGGTAAGAAGGGCTGAGACGAGAAGCTGCAGCTGCTCCTTTCTGCCTTCAGGCAGGAGCTGACACAGCTGGGGGTGCTCCTGAGGGTGGCATGAGAGAGGGGACACTGGGAGCTGCAGAGCCTGACACCAACTCTCTGTGCTGGTCTGGGAGAACTGGCAGGTGGTGCCGCTGGCTGCAGCCCTGAAAGAGGCCCCAGCCCCACTAGCAGCACTGAGTCCCCTTCCACAACCAACGGGAGCTTCTGGAGCATCATGGCTCTCATTTGCACTCCATTCCTG
>NW_020454131.1:6821-8214 GCF_003342845.1 Nothoprocta perdicaria | reverse complement strand
GTGACCTCAGTCCCGACCTCTGGTGTCTTCTCCACCTCTGCCTCTACCACTGAGGCAGTAACCAGCATTGCAGGCACCTCTGTCACCTCCAGCTCTGCTGCCAGCACCACAGAAGCCTTCAGCACCTCCACAGAGACCTCCACGTCATCCCTGACCACCTTGGGAGTCACAGTGACCACAGACAGCAGCACAGAGTTGACCTCAGCCACATCCCCTGAGGTCTTCTCCACGTCCATGGCCACCACTCTGAAAGGTTCCACCATTGCAGGGACCACAAGCTCTGCTGTCAGCACCACAGAAGCCTTCAGCACCTCCACAGAGCCCTCCATGTCATCCCTGACCACTTTGGCAGACAGAGTGACCACAGGGAGCAGCACAGAAGTGACCTCAGCCACATCCCCTGATGTCTTCTCCACTTCCGCAGGCACAACCCAAGAAGGAACCACCATTACAGGCACCTCTGTCACCAGCAGCTCTGAGTCCGGTACCACTCCAGTCCTCAGCACTTCGGCCACATCCCCTGATGTCTTCTCCACGTCCATGGCCATCACTCAGGAAGGCAGCACCAGTTCAGTGACCTCCCTCACCTCCAGCTCTGCAGCCAGCACCTCAACAGACACCACCACATCTTTGTTCCTGACCACCTTGGGAGTCGCAGTGACCACAGGSAGCAGCACAGAGGTGACCTCAGCCACATCCCCTGATGTCTTCTCCACCTCTGCAGTCACCACTGGTTCAGGTACCACCACTGCAGGCACCTCTATCACGTCCAGCTCTGCTGCCAGCACCACAGAAGCCTTCGGCACCTCAACGGAGAGCTCAACGTCATCCCTGACCACCTTGGAAGACAGAGTGACCACAGGGAGCAGCACAGAAGTGACCTCAGCCACATCCCCTGATGTCTTCTCCACCTCTGCATCTACCACTCTTGCAGCTACCACCATTGCAGGGAGCTCCCTCACCTCCAGCTCTGCAACCAGCACCACTCTAGTCCTCCACACCTCAACAGAGACCTTCCCATCACCCTTGACAACCTTAGGAGACACAGTGACCACTGACAGCAGCACAGAGGTGACCTCAGCCACATCCCCTGAGGTCTTCTCAACATCCAAGGTCACCACTCTTGAAGGAACCACCAGTGCAGGGACTTCCAGCTCTGCTGCCAGCACCACATCAGTCCCCAGCACCTCAACCGAGACCTCCATGTCATCCATGACCTCCTTGGGAGTCACGGTGACCACAGGCAGCAGCACAGAAGTGACCTCAGCCCCGACCTCTGGTGTCTTCTCCACCTCTGCCTCTACCACTGAGGCAGTAACCAGCATTGCAGGCACCTCTGTCACCTCCAGCTCTGCGGCCAGCACCACAGAAGCCTTCAGCACCTCCACAGAGA
>NW_020454131.1:2682-4541 GCF_003342845.1 Nothoprocta perdicaria | reverse complement strand
TCCAAGGTCACCACTCTTGAAGGAACCACCAGTGCAGAGACTCCTGTAACCTCCACCTCTGAGTCCAACACCACTTCAGCCTTCAGCACCTCCACAGAGACCTCCACATCATCCGTGACCACCTTGGCAGACAGAGTGACCACAGGGAGCAGCACAGAAGTGACCTCAGCCACCTCTGCTGATGTCTTCTCTAGCTCTGCAGCCACCACTGGTTCAGGTACCACTATTGCAAGGACCTCTGTCACCTCCAGCTCTGCAACCAGCACCACTCCAGTACTCGACACCTCAACAGAGACCTTCACATCACCCCTGACCACCATAGGAACCACAGTGACCACTGAGAGAATCACAGAAGTGACCTCAGCCACAGCCCCTGATGTCTTCTCCACATCCAAGGTCACCACTCTTGAAAGAACCACCATTGCAGGGACTTCCAGCTCTGCTGCCAGCGCCACACCAGTCCCCAGCACCTCAACAGAGACCTCCACGTCATCCATGACCACCTTGAGAGACACGGTGACCACAGGGAGCACCACAGAAGTGACCTCAACCACATCCCCTGATGTCTTCTCAACATCTCAGCTCACCACTCAGGAAGGAACCACCATTGCATCGACTTCCAACTCTGCTGTGAGCACCACACCAGTCCTAGACACCTCAACAGAGGACGTCACATCATCCCGGACCACGCTGGGAGTCCTGGTGACCACAATTAGCAGCACAGAAGTGACCACAGCCACCTCTCCTGATGTCTTTTCCAGCTCTGCAGCCACCACTGGTTCAGCTACCACCATTGCAGGGACCTCTGTCACCTCCAGCTCTGCTGCCAGCACCACTCCAGTCCTCCACACCTCAACAGAGACCTTCACATCAACCCTGACCACCATAGGAACCACAGTGACCACAGGGAGCAGCACAGAGGTGACCTCAGCCACATCCCCTGATGTCTTCTCCACCTCTGCAGCCACAACCCAAGAAGGAACCACCATTACAGGGACCTCTGTCACCAGCAGCTCTGAGTCCAGTACCACCCCAGTCCTCAGCACTACAGCCACATCCCCCAATGTCTTCTCCACATCCATGGCCACCACTCAGGAAGGCAGCACCAGTCCGGGGACCTCTGTCATCTCCACCACTGCAGCCAGCACCACACCAGTCCCCAGTACCTCAACAGAGATCTCCACGTCTTCCATGACCACCTTAGGAGACTCGGGGACCACAAGGAGCAGCACAGAAGTGACCTCAGCCCCAACCTCTGACGTCTTCTCCACCTCTGTCTCTACCACGCATGCATTTACCACCATTGCAGGCACCTCTGTCTCCTCCAGCTCTGCTGCCAGCACCACAGAAGCCTTCAGCACCTCAACAGAGACCTCCACGTCATCCTTGACCACCTTGGCAGACAGAGTGACCACAGGGAGCAGCACAGAACTGACCTCAACCACATCCCCTGATGTCTTCTCCACTTCTGCGGCTACCACTCTTGCAGCTACCACCATTGCAGGGACCTCTGTCACCTCCAGCTCTCCTACCAGCACCACTCCAGTCCCCAGCACCTCAACACAGACCTCCACATCATCCCTGACCACATTGGGAGTCACAGCGACCACAGACAGCAGCACAGAAGTGACCTCAGCCCCTACCTCTGATGTCTTCTCCACATCCCAGGTGACCACACTTGAAGGAACCACCAGTGCAGGGACCTCTGTCACGTCCAGCTCTGCAGCCAGCACCACACCACTCCACAGCAGCTCAACAGAGACCTTTACACCATCCTTGACCACGCTGGGGACCACAGTGACCACAGGCAGCATCACAGGAATGACCTCGGCCACATCCCCTGAGGTCTTCTCCACATC
>NW_020454131.1:0-1105 GCF_003342845.1 Nothoprocta perdicaria | reverse complement strand
TGTCTTCTTCACCTCTGCAGCCACAACCCAAGAAGGAACCACCATTGCAGGGACCTCCAGTTCTGCAGCCAGCACCACTCTAGTCCCAAGCAGCTCTACAGAGACCTCCACATCATCTTTGTCCACCTTGGGAGTCACGGTGACTACAGGTGGCAGCACAGAAGTGACCTCAGCCACATCCCCTGATGTCTTCTCCACATCCAAGGTCACCACTCATGAAGGCAGCAGCAGTTCAGGGACCTCTGTCACCTCCAGCTCTCCTACCAGTACCACACCAGTCCCCAGCACCTCAACAGAGACCTCCACATCAGCAATTACCTCCTTGGGAGTAATGGGGACTACAGGTGGCAGCACAGAAGTGACCTCAGCCCCGACCTCTGATGTCTTCTCCACCTCTGCTACTACCACTCTTGCAGCTACCACCATTGGAGAGACCTCTGTCACCTCCACCTCTGCTGCCAGCACCACTCCAGGCCTCGACACCTCAACAGAGACCTTCACATCATCCATGACCACTTTAGGAGCCATAGTGACCACACGCAGCACCACAGAAGTCACCTCAGCCACATTTCCTGATGTCTTCTCCACATCCATGGTCACCACTCTTGAAGGAACCACTATTGCAGAGTCTGCTGTCACCTCTAGCTCTTCTGCCAGCACCACACCAGTCCCCGGCACCTCAACAGAAACCTCCACGTCATCCATGACCACATTGGGAGTCGTGGTGTCCACAGGGAGCAGCACAGCAGTGACCTCAGCGACATCCCCTGATGTCTTCTCCACATCCAAGGTCACAACTGTTGAAGGAACCACCATTGCAGAGACACCTGTCACTTCCACCTCTGAGTCCAGCACCACTCCAGTCCTCAGCACCTCCACAGAGACCTCCACGTCATCTTTTACCACCTTAGGGGTCACAGAGACCACTGACAGCAGCACAGAAGTGACCTCAGCCACATCACCTCATGTCTTCTCCACATCCAAGGTCACCACTCTTGAACGAACCACCATTGCAGGGACCTCTGTCACCTCCAGCTCTGCTGCCAGCACCACTCCAGTCCTCAGCACCTCGACAGAGACCTCCACGTCATCCCTGACCACCTTG
>NW_020454130.1:6505-7025 GCF_003342845.1 Nothoprocta perdicaria | reverse complement strand
TGCATCACCGGGCGCCCTGTGCCCTGTCGGGTGCCCTGCGTCCCCGCGTGCCCTGTGGGGTGCCCTGCGTCCCCGTGTGCCCTGTCGGGTGCCCTGCGTCCCCGTGTGCCCTGCCGTGTGCCCTGCGTCCCCGCGTGCCCTGTCGGGTGCCCTGTGTCCCTGCGTGCCCTGTGGGGTGCCCTGCGTCCCCGCGTGCCCTGCGTCCCCGCGTGCCCTGTGAGGTGCCCTGCGTCCCCGTGTGCCCTGCGTCCCCGCGTGCCCTGTGGGGTGCCCTGCGTCCCCGCGTGCCCTCTGGGGTGCCCTGCGTCCCCGCGTGCCCTCGCCCTCGCGCTTGGCCCTTGACGCCCGCAGCTTCCACGAGTTCTGCATCCGCGGCTGGTGCATCGTGGGCAAGAAGCAGACGTGCCCGTACTGCCGCGAGAAGGTCGACCTGCGGCGCATGTTCAGCAACCCGTATCCTTGGCACCGCGGGCACGGGCACCGCGGGCACGGGCACCAACCGGACACACGCTGCGGGGAC
>NW_020454130.1:3293-6123 GCF_003342845.1 Nothoprocta perdicaria | reverse complement strand
TCCCCGTGTCCCCATGTGTGTCCCCGTGTGTGTCCYCATGTCCCCACATCCCCGTGTCCCTGCGTCCCTGCGTCCCCAGGTGTCCCTGTGTCTGTCCCTGTGTCCCCGTCCCAGTGTGTGTCCCCGTATCCTTGTGTCCCCATGTCCCTCTGTGTGTCCCTATATGTGTCCCCATGTGTATCCTCGTGTGTGTCCCTGTGTCCCCATGCCCCATGTGTGTCCCTGTATGTGTCCCCATGCCCCATATGTGTTCCCGTGTCCCCGTGCGTGTCCCTGCGTGTGTCCCCACACGTGTCCCTGTGTCCCCATGTCCCCACATGTGTCCCCATGTGTGTCCATGTAAGTGTCCCCATGCCCCATGTGTGTCCCCGTGCGTGTCCCTGCGTGTGTCCCCACACGTGTCCCTGCATTCCCACGTGTGTCCCTGTGCGTGTCCCCATGTCTGTCCCTCTGTCCCTGTGCGTGTCCCCCCGTGTGTGCCCTTGTCCCCACAGGTCCCCACGTGTGTCCCCATGTCCCCACGTGTGTCCCTGTGTCCCCACACGTGTCCCTGCGTTCCCACCTGTGTCCCTGTGTGTCCCCATGTCTCTCCCTCTGTCCCCATGCGTGTCCCCACGTCCCCATGTGTGTCCCTGTGTCCCCGTGCGTGTCCCTGCGTGTGTCCCCACATGCGTCCCTGCATTCCCATGTGCATCCCTGTGCGTGTCCCCATGTCTGTCCCTCTGTCCCCGTGCGTGTCCCCCCGTGGGTCCCCTTGTCCTCACGTGTCCCCATGCGTGTCCCCACGTCCCCATGTGTGTCCCTGTGTCCCCGTGCGTGTCCCTGCGTGTGTCCCCACATGTGTCCCTGCATTCCCACGTGCATCCCTGTGCGTGTCCCCATGTCTCTCCCTCTGTCCCCATGCGTGTCCCCACGTCCCCATGTGTGTCCCTGTGTCCCCATGCATGTCCCTGCATGTGTCCCCACATGTGTCCCTGCATTCCCATGTGCATCCCTGTGCGTGTCCCCGTGCGTGTCCCCACGTCTCTCCCTCTGTCCCCGTGCGTGTCCACCCGTGTGTGCCCTTGTCCTCACGTGTCCCCATGTCCCCATGTGTATCCCTGTGTCCCCATGCATGTCCCTGCATGTGTCCCCACATGTGTCCCTGCATTCCCATGTGCATCCCTGTGCGTGTCCCCGTGCGTGTCCCCATGTCTCTCCCTCTGTCCCCACGTCTCTCCCTCTGTCCCCACGCGTGTCCGCGTGTCCCCACGCRTGTCCCCACGTGTGTCCTTAACGCGCGCAGCTGGGAGCGGCCGCACGTGCTCTACGGGCAGCTGCTGGACTGGCTGCGCTACCTGGTGGCCTGGCAGCCGCTCATCATCGCGCTCGTGCAGGGCATCAACTACGCGCTCGGCCTCGAGTAGGGCGCCCCACGGCACCCATGGGGACCCCATGGCACACACGGGGACCCCACGGCACCCATGGCGCCCACGGGGTCTCCATGGGACCCACGGCACCCACGGATCCACATGGGACCCACGGCAGCGCCGGGACTCGTGCAGGGCATCAACTACGCGCTCGGCCTCGAGTAGGGCGCCCCACGGCACCCACGGCACCCCCATGGGACCCACAGCATCCCCATGGGACCCACAGCGCCCACCGGGACCCACGGCAGTGCCAGGACCCGCGGCACCGCTGGACCTCGAGTAGGGCACCTGCTGGGACCCACGGCACCCACGGAACCACTGGGACCCATGGGGCCCCCATGGCACCCATGGCGATGCTGAGACCCACGGCACCGCTGGACCTCGAGTAGGGYGCCCACCAGGACCCACGGAACCGCTGGGACCCATGGGGCTCCCATGGGACCCACGGCACCACTGGACCTCGAGTAGGGCGCCCACCAGGACCCACGGAACCACTGGGACCCATGGGGCTCCCATGGGACCCACGGCACCGCCAGGACCCATGGAACCGCTTGGCCTTGAGTAGGGCGCCCGCCAGGACCCACGGCACCCACAGAGCCGCTGGGACCCATGGGGCCCCCATGGCACCCACRGAACCGCTGGGACCCCCATGGGACCCACAGCACTGCCGGGACCCACGACACCCACAGCCCCATGGTGCTGCTGGGACCCACATTGCTTGGCCCCACGGTGCCGCTGGAACCCATGGTGACACTCGGACTCACGGTGACACTTGGACCCACGTCACTTGGCCCCACGGTGACACTGGGACCCACGGTGCCCACGTGGAACCACAGTGACRTTGGGACCCACGGTGACACTGGGACCCACGGTGACACTGGGACCCACAGTGCCCACGTGGAACCACAGTGACACTGGGACCCACGGTGACACTTGGACCCACAGCATCGCTGAGACCCTCAACGTTGCTGGGACCCATGGCACCCATGTGGCCCCATGGTGCTGCTTGGACCCACGGTGACACTCGGACCCACGGTGACACTYGGACCCACGGTGACACTCGGACCCACGGCACCTACATGGCCCTGTGGCGCCGATAGGACCCACAGTGCCCACGTGGCCCCACGGCGCCCACTGGGCCCCACGGCACCCACGTGGCCCCACGGTGCCCACTGGGCCCCACGGCACCGCGCCGGACGCCGGGGCCCCCGGAGGGCTCTGCCCGGGCGGCCGCGGCCCCTCGTCGGGATTCCCTGTTTTTCCAAGCAATGGTTTTAAGGAGCCGGATTGGAAGTTTCTGTGGGGGGAAAGAGCCGCTGGGGGGGCGGGGGGGCAGTGGGAGCGGAGGGGGAATGGGAATCGGAGCCGGAGCTGGAATCGGAGCCGGAATCAGAGCCAGAACCGTCTGGAAGAGGGGTCAC
>NW_020454130.1:0-1420 GCF_003342845.1 Nothoprocta perdicaria | reverse complement strand
ACATGTGGGACAGGGGGATCCCAAAATGGGACATTTGGGACAGGGGTATTCCAAGGGGGACATGGGGGACAGGGGGATCCTGGGATGGGACATGTGGGACAGGGGGAACCTGGAGGGGACATTGGAGACAGGGGGTCCCAGGATGGGACATGTGGGACAGGGGCATTCCAGAGGGGACATGTGGGACAGGGAGTCCTTGGATGGGACATGTGGGAGAGGGTGATCCTGAGATGGGACATGTGGGACAAGGGAATCCCGGAGGGGACATAAAGGACAGGGGGATCCTGAGGGGATATGTGGGAGAAGGGGATCCCGGAGGGAACATGGAGGGCAAGGGGATCCTGGAGGGGACATGCGGGACACGGGAATCCAGAGGGGACATGTGGGAGAGGGAGATCCTGGAGGGGACATGGGGAATGGGGGGTTCCAGGTTGGGACATGTGGGACAGTAGATCCCAGGATGGGACATGTGGGACAAGGGGATCCCAGAGGGGACATGGGGTCCTGGGATGGGGCACGTGGGACAAGGGGATCCCAAAATGGGACATGTGGGACAAGGGGATCCTGAGGTGGGACATGTGGGAAAGGGGCATTCCAGAGGGGACATAAGGGACAAGGGGATCCTAGAGGGGACATTGGAAACAGAGAGATCCCGGAGGGGACATGGGGGACAGGGGGATCCCAAGGTGGGACATGTGGGACAGGGGTATTCCAAGGGGGACATTGGGGACAGGGAGATCCTGGGCTGGGATATGTGGGACAAGGGGATCCCAGAGGGGACATAAGGGACAGGGGAATCCCGAGGGGACATGGGGGACAAGGGGATCCTGAGGTGGGACATTTGGGACAGGGGCGTTCCAGAGGAGACACTGGGGACAGGGAGATCCTGGGATGGGACATGTGGGACAGCGGGATCCCAGAGGGAACATGTAGGACAGTGAGATCCTGGAGGGGACATAAGGGACATGGGATCCCAGAGGGAACATGTAGGACAAGGAGATCCCGGAGGGGACATGTGGGGCAAGGGGATCCCGGAGGGGACATTGGAGACAGGGGGATCCCAAGATGGGACACGTGGGATGGGGGGATTCCAGGATGAGACATGTGGGACAGGGGGATCCCGGAGGGGACATGGGACAGGGGGATCCCGAGATGAGACATGTGGGACAAGGGGATCCCAGGGAAGATATAGGGGACAGGGACATCCCAGGATGGGACATGTGGGACAGGGGCATCCCGAGGTGGGACATGTGGGACAAGGGGATTCCAGGTTGGGACATGTTGGGCAGGGGGATCTCCAGCTGGGACAGGAGGGCCCTGGAAAGGGACACGTGGGACAGGGGGATCCTGGGCTAGGACATGTGGGACAGAGGGATCCCACAATGGGACACGTGGGACAGGAGTTCCCGGAAAGGGACAC
>NW_020454129.1:4240-8563 GCF_003342845.1 Nothoprocta perdicaria | reverse complement strand
TGGAGCCCGGCCCTGCGGGCGCAGCAGCCCCCGCCCCTCCTGGCTGCATCCCGCTGCATCCCGCATCCTGCTGCATCCTGCTGCATCCTGCATCCCGCTGCCTCCAACATCCACCATCCCAGCTGCCTCCCTCATCCCAACAGCATCCTTCATCCCTGCAGCCTCCCACATCCCATTGCCTCTGGCATCCCTGCTGCATCCCAGCGGCATCCTGCACCCCTGCGGTCTCCCACATCCCACTGCCTCCTACATTCCACATCCCAGCTGACTCCTGCATCCCACTGCCTCCTACATCCACCATCCCAACTGCCTCCCACATTCTGCTGCCTCCCGCATCCTGCTGCCTCCCGCATCCCAACGGCATCCTGCTGCCTCCTGCATCCCCCATCCGTGGTGCACCCCAGTGGCATCCTGCACCCCTGCTGTCTCCCACACCCCACTGCCTCCCGCATCCCAGTGGCATCCTGCATCCTAGCTGCATCCCAGCTGCATCCTGCATCCCAGCTGTATCCTGCATCCCAGCTGCATCCTGCATCCCAGCTGTATCCTGCACCCCCTCTGCACCCCGCATCCATCCTGCATCGCAGCGGCATTCCCACCCGAGCCGCATCCCGCATCCCGGCTGCATCCCCCACAAACCACACGAGTGGGCAGGACAGGGCGGGTTTTTTTTTCTTTTTTTTTCCTCTTTTTTTTTCCTTTTTTTTTTTGCACAAAAACAGTACATTTATTCAAGTGTTCTCCAGCACAAGTACATTAGAAAGGAGCTTGTCTGTATTATAGTCTTCTGGGCACCGAAGAGGAGGAGAGAAAAAATGAAAAAAACCCAAAACAAAACGAAAATAAAAACCAAATCAAATAAAATCAAAGCAAGGGGAGGGCGCGGGGGCGACGGCGGGGACGGACAGACGTTCTACACCCGCTGCACGCATTGACCTTTTCATTAGTGAGCACAGCTATGTCACGAGCAATACTTACACAGATACACAGAGCGCCGGCCGGGGAGCGGGCAGCAGCCAGCGGCAATAAATAGAGAAGCGACCCCAAGACCCCAAAGAAAAGGACCCCGAGAAAAGAAAAATAAAAAAGGGGGAAAAAAAACCAACAAAAAGGAACAAACCGGGGAGGAATAATAATAATAAAAAATGTAACGGGGGGAGAAAGAGCAGCTGGGGGTGTCCGGCGCTGCGGGACGGGACGGGACGGGGCGGGAGCGGCGCGGGCGCCGCGGGCTCTGCGCGGTCCTCGGCACGGGCACGGGCTTCCCCACACACAGTTAAGCGTCAGCTACTTCAATGTCTAGGCTAAAACACATGAAATCTCTCGTTTAGTTTTCAAGTACAAAGTTAAAATGCCTTTTTTTTTGTTTGTTTGTTTGTTTTTCCGTCCTTTTTTTTTTTGTGGTTTTTTGCTTTTTTTTTTAATAATAATATATAAGAGTAAAATAATAGTGCTCTTTGAAACTCCACTACAAGAAAACAAAACAAACAGTCATTGTCCAGACAGCAGACTTAATTTAACAATATATATTTTTAATAAAATGTTTTAGCACCGTGTATTTCACCTACTCCCTCAGCGGATCTTAAGGAATTTAGGTTTTTTTTTCTGTATTTTTTTTTCTGTTTTTTTTTCTGTTGAAATCTAGGGATGTGCAACAAAATTTGCCTGTTTGTCTCTTAAAAAAAGATGTGAGTCGGGTACGTTAAAAACTGAACTCTTATCCCGCGCGCGCCCCGCCGGCCCCCGCGCAGCGCCGCCGCGGTGCTGCCCGGACGCCGGGGCCCCGGCGCCTTTCCAGTTGTGCAGCAGCGGGAAGCTGCTTGCGGCGCGGCGGGGACACCGGGCCCTGCTTGCATGCAAGCTGCAGGGCCGTGCAGGGCATGCACGAGCCTTGCGCTGGGTGCTGCAGGGCTGTGAGCTGCAGCCGGTGCTGCAGGGCTGTGCTGGGCYTGCGCTCAACGCTGCAGCGCCGTGCAAGGCCTGCACCCAACGGGACAGCGCCGTGCAAGCCCCGCGGCACGGGCTGGAGCACCGTGCACCGCTCGCCTGCAGCCCTGCAGCACCGTGCAAAAACAGCACCCAGCATTGCAACGCTGTGCAAGAAGTGCAGCCAGCACTGCAGCACCGTGCAAGGCCTGCGCCCGGCAGCATGCAACTGCGCGGGAGCCGGAGCAAGASTCAAGCAGGAGCCGTGGAAGGCGCTCGGTGCTGCCGGGGGCGCCAGCCCCGTCCCGCCTCGCTCCGTCACCCAAGGGTGAAACTCGCCCGGCGCGGAGCTGCCCGCCGGCACTGCCCGGCCCGCAGCGCCCGGCGCACCCGCAGCAGCACCTGCACTGCGACCGCAGCATCGCCCACACCGGAACCGCAGCCTCACCTGTGCTGGCACCCGCAGCACCCCCTGTGCTAGCACCTGCAGCAGCACCCGCGCTGCAACCGCAGCAGCACCCGCGCTGCAACCTGCAGCACCGCCTGCACCGCCACGTGCAGCAACACCTGCGCCAGCACCTGCAGCAACACCACCTGCGCCAGCACCTGCAGCAGCACCTGTGCTGGCATTCGCCCTGCAGCTGCAGCTGCAGCGGCGCCGCAGCCCCGGGGCTCCGCGCGCAGTTCAATGGGGCCTCCGCGTCCTCGTAGCACCAGCCCCGCCGCCGCCGGGAGCGCCCGGCGCTCGCTGCGCATTAGCCAGCACCCCGCAGCGAGCCCCCGCCCCATTCACAGTTACCGAGAGGCGGCGGCGGGGAGACCCCCGAGCTGCCCGCGCCTTAGCACCAGCCCCGCGGCCACCGCGGCGGCACCGGGGACCCCGGGGCGCAGCTGTGGGTCGCACAGCCCCGCGGGGCGCCCTGCAACGTGGGGGCACCCTGCAAAGCGGCACAGCCCCGCGGGGCGCCCTGCAACGTGGGGGCACCCTGCAAAGCGATGCGGCCCCACGGGGTGCCCTGCAACGTGGGGGCACCCTGCAAAGCGGTGCGGCCCCACGGGGTGCCCTGCAACATGGGGGCACCCTGCAGTGCGTTGGGCACCCTGCAATGTGGGGGCACAGCCCCGCGGGGTGCTCTGCAATGTGGGGGCACCCTGCAAAGCGGTGCGGCCCCACGGGGTGCCCTGCAACGTGGGGGCACCCTGCAAAGCGATGCAGCCCCACGGGGTGCCCTGCAACATGGGGGCACCCTGCAGGGCGCTGGGCACCCTGCAAAGCGGCACAGCCCCGCGAGGTGCCCTGCAATGTGGGGGCACCCTGCAAAGTGGTGTGGTCCCACAGGGTGCCCTGCAACGTGCGGGCACCCTGCAGGGCGCTGGGCACCACGGGGTGCCCTGCAATGTGTGGGCACCCTGTAGGGAGCTGAGCACCCCGCAAAGCGGTGCAGCCCATGGGGCACCCTGCAAAGCAATGYAGCCCCGTGGGGTGCCCTGTAAAGTGGGGTCACCCTGCAGGGTGCCGGGTGTCCCCAGGGCTGTGGCAGGTCCCCACTACGGGCACCACGTCCCTGGGGACGGGGCACGCGGCTGTGGCCGCCCCTGCCTGCCCGGTCCCCGGTGCCGTCACTGCCCAGGCTGCCCACGCGTCCCGTCCCGCCCGCGTCCCTGCCGCGCGGCGCGGCGCCACGGCCCCCGGCGTGGCTGCTGCCGGAACGGGGCCGGGCACCGGGCACCGCGCCACCGGCATGCAGCACCTGCAGGCAGGCGCCGGGAGCGGCCTCGGCCCCGTGCGCACGGGCACCTGCACCAGCCTCGCTGCGTCGGCACCGGCCTCGCCGTGCACCCACGGTGCAGGCGGGTATCCCCAGCGGCACCAACCGCTCTGCACCAGCCTCCCCGCGCAGCCCGCGCCAGACAGGCACCTGCGCCAGCACCAACCTCACCAGCACCCCTGGGTGCTGATGGGCACAAGCACCAACCTCGCTGTGCACCACGCAGTGCACACGGGCACCTGCACCAGCACCAAACTCACCTGCACCCCGTGGTGCAGATGGGCACCCACACCAGGACCGACCTTGCTGCACCAGCACCAGCCTCACCTTGCAACTACGGTGCAGAGGGGCACCTGCACCAGCACCAACCTCACCCTGCACCCCAGGGTGCTAGCGGGCACCTGCACCAGCCTCGCCGGGCACCCTTGGGTGTAGATGGGCACCAGCACCAACTCCCTGTGCACCCTGCGGTGCAGACGGGCACCTGCACCAGCACCAACCTCACCCTGCACCCCAGGGTGCTAGCGGGCACCAGCACCAGCCTCGCCGGGCACCCTTGGGTGTAGATGGGCACCAGCACCAACTCCCTGTGCACCCTGCGGTGCAGATGGGCACCTGCACCAGCACC
>NW_020454129.1:0-1034 GCF_003342845.1 Nothoprocta perdicaria | reverse complement strand
AGAAAGAGCAGGGTGAGTGGGAGAGGAAGAGCAGGATTGGGGGGGGAATAGCAGGGGAGGAAGAGCAAGCAGAGCAGAGTGAGTAAGAGAAGAAGAGYGGGGTGAGCAGAGGAAGATGAGCAGGGGAGGAAGAGCAGAGCGAGCAGGGGAGGAAGAGCACGGCTGGGGGAAGGAAGAGCCGGGGAGGAAGAGCAGGTAGAGCAGGGTGAGCAGGAGAAGAGCAGCAGGGTGAGCAGGGGAGGAAGGGCAGGCAGAGTTGGGGAGAGGAAGAGCCAGGTGAGCAAGGGAGCGAAAAGGGGGCTGAGTGAGACGAGGAGGAACAGAGGAGTTAGCAGGGGAAGAGGAAGAGGAGGGTGAATGGGGAGGAAGGAGGGTGCGCAAGAGAGGAGGAAGAAGCGGTTGCTTTGGGGGGCAGAGGAAGAGGATGGTGAGTGGAACTGAGGAGGAAGAGGATGGTGAGGGGGGAGGAAGGAGGGTGAGCAGGGGAGGAGGAAAGAAGTTGAGCAGGAGGGCAGAGGAAGAAGAGGGTGAATGGCGGGAGGGCAGAGGAAGAAGATGGTGAGTGGTACTGAGGAAGAGAAGGGTGACTGACAGAGGATGAAGAAGAGGAGGGTGAGCAAGRGGGAGCTGAGGAAGAGGAGTGTGAGTGGGGACTCAGAGGAAGACAAGGGTGAATTGAGGGAGGGGGAAGAGGAGGAAGAATGGAGCAGGAGGGAGGAAGAGGAGGGTGAGTGAGTGGAGAGAAAGTGCAGGGTGAACAGACGCAGAGAATGAGGAGAGTGAGTGGACGGGAGGAAGAGGAGGGACAAAGAGGAGGGCGGATGGAGGAAGAGGAGGGAGGATGGCAGAGGAGGAGGGTGGATGGAGGAAGAGGAGGGTGGATGGAGGAAGAGGAGGGAGAATGGAGGAAGAGGAGGAGGGTGGATGGAGGAAGAGTGGAGGAAGAGGAGGGAGGACGGAGGAGGGTGGATGGAGAAAGAGGAGAGTGGATGGAAGAAGAGGAGGGAGGACGGAGGAGGAGGAGGAGGAGGGAG
>NW_020454128.1:2751220-2752439 GCF_003342845.1 Nothoprocta perdicaria | reverse complement strand
CGCAGCCACGCGGGACAGCGCGCGCACAGGCGCCGCGGCCAGCCCGGCTCGCAGAAGAGCCCGCTGCTCGCCAGCATGGTGTAGGGGAACATGCCTGCGCGGGGACGCGAGGCATGTCCCCCCCGCGTCGGGGACACCACGGTGTGGGGGACATCATGGTGTGGGGGGACGTGCCCATGGGGGACACCACGGTGTGGGGCACGTGCCCGTGGGGGACATCATGGTGTGGGGATGTGCCCGTGGGGGACATCATGGTGTGGGGGTACACCACAGTGTGGGGGGATGTGCCTGTGGGGGAGACCACGGTGTGGGGATGTGCCCGTGGGGGAGACCACGGTGTGGGGGACACCACGGTGTGGGGCACACGCCCGTGGGGGACACCACGGTGTGGGGCACATGCCCGTGGGGGACACAAGGCATGTCCCCCCCGCGTCGGGGACACCACAGTGTGGGGGACATGCCCATGGGGGAGACCACGGCGTGGGGGGCACCACGGTGTGGGGCACGTGCCCGTGGGGGAGACCACAGTGTGGGGGACACCATGGTGTGGGGGGATGTGCCCATGGGGGACACCATGGTCTGGGGGACATCACGGTGTGGGGCACGTGCCCGTGGGGGACACCACGGTGTGGGGGGGCACCATGGTGTGGGGCACATGCCCATGGGGGACACCACAATGTGGGGAACACCATGGTGTGGGGGGGACACCACGGTGTGGGGGACGTGCCCATGGGGGACACCACGGTGTGGGGGGCACCACGGTGTGGGGCACGTGCCCATGGGGGACACCACGGTGTGGGGGGGCAGCAGGGGCCCGTCTGCCCGTGCCCCCCGGGGCCGCCCCTCACCGATGCTGAAGAGCTGCGAGTTCATGCAGTGGAAGTAGGTGACGAAGACGAGGGCCAGCGGGCGCGTGGCGTCGAAGAAGAGCAGGAAGCCGGCGGAGAGGTCGAGCAGCAGCCCGCCGCCGTGCACCACCAGCAGGCTCGTGGCCTCCTCCGACAGCACCAGCCTGCGCCGCAGGTGCCRCTGGGCACCGTGGCGGGCGCCGCCGCCGCGCCGCCCCGGCCCCCCAACTCACTTGAAGGGCGCGAAGAGCCAGTGGCGGGACAGGGAGCCCATGGAGTAGCCGCCCACCCAGTCGGCGTCCAGCTTCTTGAGCCCCGCGATGAAGTAGACGATGAAGATCTGCGGGCGCCGCCGCGGCGTGAGGGGGCTC
>NW_020454128.1:2747286-2748545 GCF_003342845.1 Nothoprocta perdicaria | reverse complement strand
CCTATAGGGACCCTATGGGGCACATGGGGGCTGCGGGGGTGCCTGCCGGGTCCGGGGGCCCACGAGGGCTCCCCGCGGGGCGGCGCGGGTGCGAGGGGCGCCCGCTGAGCGCGCGGTGCCGCGGCAGGCGGGCAGCGAGCGGGTGCGGGAGCTGCAGAGCGAGGTGGAGGGCGTCAAGAGCATCATGACGCAGAACGTGGAGCGCATCCTGGCGCGCGGCGAGAACCTCGACCACCTGCGCAACAAGACCGAGGACCTGGAGGCCACGGTGCGGGCGGCCGGCTCCGCGCCGCGGGCGCCGGCTCCTTGGGGAGGCGCTGGGGTGGCCACGGGGTGTCTGTGAGGCTGCGGGGTCCCGAAGAGGGTCCCTAAGAGGGGACCAGGTCCCCAGAGCAGAACTGGGTGTCCTCGGGGTGAGGGATACGTGCACATGGGACGGGTGCGGGGTCCCCAGGGTGGCCCCAGGGCCCCCAGGTGTGGGGCACAGGGTCCCCAGCGGGTGCAGGGTCCCCAGGGTGGCCCCAGGGCCCCCAGGTGTGGGGCACAGGGTCCCCAGCGGGTGCAGGGTCCCCAGGGTGGGCGCTGAGCCCGGCGCCCGCCCGCAGTCCGAGCACTTCAAGACGACGTCGCAGAAGGTGGCCCGCAAGTACTGGTGGAAGAACCTGAAGCTGCTGCTCATCCTGGGCCTGGTGGGCGCCATCATCCTCATCCTCATCATCCTCCTGGCCACGGGCGTCATCCCCACCTAGGGGCGCCGAGGGCCTTGGGGGGCCGCCCGGGCCCCCCCAATAAAGCGAGTCCGTAGGAGCCGCGTGCGGTGCCACCTGYGCCGGGGACGGCGCCTGCGCGCGGGCAGCGGTGCCAGGCGGGCGCCTGGTGCCAGCCAGGGACAAAGGGGACACTGTGTGGCTGGTGCCACCGTGCCAGGGTCCCGCAGCCTCGGGGCTGTGTTTGAGGGACACCTGGGTGCTGGGGCAGGGGGCACCGATGGCTTTAGGGTGGGGGCACCCAGTTTGGGGGCCATGGGGGACATCCCTATTCCGTGGGGAGCCCAGGGGTCTGTGTGGGTGAGACCAGGGGTGACAGGGTTGGCAGACAGGGACCTCTGTAGGATGGGGGGCACCCGGGTGTCCCAGCTGGGGGGCACCTGCATCCTTGAGTGGGACCCGGGGCCTGGGCGGGGGTGAACCCAGAGCCTTGGGGACTGGCACCCGAACAGGGGGTTGACCTGGTGCCCCAAGACTGGGGTTGACCTGGTG
>NW_020454128.1:2744370-2746745 GCF_003342845.1 Nothoprocta perdicaria | reverse complement strand
GCCATGGTGAGAACCGGGAGGCGGCGGCGCCGCTTTCGCTTTCACTTCCCGGAGCGGAGCGGCGGGGTGGGGGGCGGCCGGGACCGGGCTGTGCCCGGCTCGGGCCCCTTAGTGCCCGTGGTCGCGGAGGGAACGGGGGGGCTCCGGTGTCCCCGGAACGTCTGGGTGCTCCCGGTGACCTTGGGGGGAACTGAGGYGGAGGGTGTGGCGTTGGGGACCGGGGAGGGGTTGAGGTCGGTGTCCCCCCGGTGCTCGGGGACCMTCCTGGCTCCCGGCACATCCAGGGCCGGCAGCCGGTTCCCGGTTCAGAACTCCCGTGGGAGCCCTTGCTGGCCCGGCCCCACGTCCCCACAGGGCTCTGGCCCTCGGCCCCACAGCACGTGTGTGTCCCTGTCCCCCCGGTGTCCCCATCCCCACCGTGCCGGGTGTCCCCTCCGGGTGATCCTGATGTGGCCCTGTCACATTCCACCCTGCCCAGGCCCCATGTCCCTGTGCCCACAACCCCCCCATGTCCCCACAGCCCCCAGGTGCCCCCTCCCCACAGCCCTCACTGCTCCCTGTCCCCACGTGCCCTACGTGGCCCAGACCTCTGGGCTCTATCTCCGTGTCCCATCCCTGCTGGGATGCCACTGTCCCCCTGGTCCCCATGTGCCCAGACAGACCTTATGTGCCCTGTGCGCCCCTGTCCCCATGTGCTCTGTGCTCAGGGTCCCCCTTTGCCTGGCCTCATGTCCCGATCCCTGCTGTCCCCATGTACCCGCTATAGCCCTGTGCCCCACGGAGCCGTGTCCCCATGTCCCCCCGTCCCCGCGCTGCGGTGCTGTCGCGCAGGCCGGGCTGCAGCGGTGCCAGGACGAGGCGGAGGCCGTGGTGCAGCTCATGCAGCAGAACCTGGGCAAGGCGCTGGAGCGCGAGGGCAAGCTCAGCGAGCTGGACGACCGCGCCACCGAGCTGCGCGCCATGGTGGGACACGGCGGGGACACGGCGGGGACGCGGCGGGGGCACCGCGGGGACGCCCGGCTCTGCTCGCCGTGGGGCTGGCGTCCTGCGTGGTCGACACGGGGGCTGCGCGGGGACACGTGTCCCTGCTGGGCGCCCTGGGGCCGCGTGTCCGTGGGCACCGCGCTGCAGGAGCTCCCGGTGCCCGCGGTGGCACCGCTGCCCTCTCCCCGCAGGGCCAGACGTTCACGCGGACGACCCGGGCGGCGGTGCAGAAGAGCCGGAACGGGCGGCGCCGCCGGCGCCTGCTGCTCGCCGTGGCGCTGCTCATCGGCCTCGTCGTCCTCATCCTCATCGTGGCACTGGTGCTGGCGTTGCGGGGAAGCAGAGCAACCCCCCCAGCACCCCCCGCTGTCACCCCCGGCATGGACTGAGCGCTCCCCCGGGGATGGGCCTTCCCCGTGACCAGCTCCCGGTCTCTGCTCCGGGGACGTGCGTGTGAGCGGGGCCGCTCCGGCAAGAAGCCACCCCCGGGAGCCGCTGGGGAGAGCGGCGGTGGCAGCAGGAGCCGCGCTGGGGACGCCGGGGCCGAGAGGCGGCAGCGYGAGCCGCTCCAGCGGGCAGAGGGGAAGCAGCGCGGCCCGCTTTGGGGTGACGCCGCGAGGACAAAGGACCCGGGGAAGGGGGTGACCCTGCTCGTCCTCGGCTACATCCCCACTGGGGAGCGCCGAGCGTCCCGGGGACCGTCACGCGCCCGGCCGCGCCGCGACCAGAATAAACCCGAGACACTCGATGCTGCGGCGTGTCCCTGCTGCGGGGCACGGGCCGGTGCCGGTGCCGGCCGCCGCTTTATTGCGTGCGCGCGGGCGGCACGCGGCGCTTGCGCAGCTCGTCGCGCACGCGCTGGCAGAGCGCGCGGCGCAGCGCGGGCTCCAGCGGGCTGCGGGCGCACACGCGCTGCGTCACCTCCTCGGCGCTGTCCGCCTGCCGGGGCGCCCGTCAGTGCCGCCCGCTGCCCCACGGCGGCCCCACGGCGGCCCCGCGGGCGCCCCGGCCGCTCACCTGGTGCACGACCACGGCCGTGACGCTCCCGTCGTCGCCCTCGTACTCGAGGCAGAAGAGCCGGGGCCCGCGGGCGTCCCCGCCGCCGGGGCTCCGCGATGGCCCCCCTGCCGYCACCGCCGCCCTCAGCGGCGCCTCCGGCGGCCCCGGTGCCCCCCGGGGCTCGAACGGGCGCCCCCACCAATGGGGCGCCCCCAACTCCACTGCCCCTTTGGGTGCCCCTCATGCCCCCAAGGGACCCCCCCATGCGCCCCTGCCCTCCTTCGGGTCCCCCCCATACCCTGATCCACCCCCCAGTGCCCCCCAAGACCCAAATAGGTGCCCCCATCAACCCAATGGGGCGCCCCCAACTCCACTGCCCCCTTGGGTGCCCC
>NW_020454128.1:2739727-2742606 GCF_003342845.1 Nothoprocta perdicaria | reverse complement strand
GCGGGCGTCCCGGTTGTGGGGGCATTGCCCTGGGTGCGGGTGACCCTGTGGGCCCCGGGGGCGTTTCGGGGAGGCCCCGGTGGCGCCGGTCGCGCCCCGGTGTCACCCCCCGCGCCCCCCGCAGTGCGTTACGGCCGCTTCGACCCCGAGGACCAGCGGAGCCGCCACTGCCCCTACYTGGACACCATCAACAAGTGAGCGGGGCCGGGGGTCCGCGGCGCCCCGCGCGGGCCGCCCGCCCACCCTCACACCGTCCCCGTCACGCAGGAGCGTGCTGGACTTCGACTTCGAGAAGCTCTGCTCCATCTCGCTGTCGCACATCAACGTCTACGCCTGCCTCGTGTGCGGAAAGTACTTCCAGGGTGAGCGCGGCGCGGGGCGCGCGCGCTGCCGGTGCCGGCGCCGCCCGCCTGACGCCCCCGCTCCCGCCGCGCAGGCCGCGGGCTCAGGTCGCACGCCTACATCCACAGCGTGCAGTGCAGCCACCACGTCTTCCTCAACCTGCACACGCTCAAGTTCTACTGCCTGCCCGACAACTACGAGATCATCGACTCGTCGCTCGAGGACATCACGGTGCGCGGGGACGCTGCCGCCCRCCGCACCGGGGGCCGTCCCCGAGCCTGGGGGGGATGTTGGAGGCCGCGGGGTTTTGTGGGGTGCCCCGGAGTTTGTGCTGGGTTCATGCTCGCATAAAAAGCAGCAGGGTGTCCCAGAGAAGATGAAGGTTTCCCAAGTCTTCCCCCTGCAGTAGTTCTGCTGGGATGTGTGGAAACGTGTCTGCGGGGGGATCTCCGTCCCTGGAAAGCTTGGGCCTTTTTTTGACTTCAGTTTTGATACCATTTCCACCTCTGCTCCCTCAGTACGTGCTGAAACCCACCTTCACCAAGCAGCAGATCGCCAACCTGGACAAGCAGGCCAAGCTGTCGCGGGCGTACGATGGCACCACGTACCTGCCGGGCATCGTGGGGCTCAACAACATCAAGGCCAACGACTACGCCAACGCCGTGCTGCAGGTCGGGCCCGGGGCGGCGCGGCGGGTCCCTCGGACGGCACGTGSAGGCAGAGCCGCCTCCCTAACGGCCGCCCGCGGGCGCCCAGGCCCTCTCCAACGTGCCGCCGCTGAGGAATTACTTCCTGGAGGAGGACAACTACAGGGGCATCAAGCGGCCGCCGGGGGACATCATGTTCCTGCTGGTGCAGCGCTTCGGGGAGCTCATGCGCAAGCTCTGGAACCCGCGCAACTTCAAGGCGCACGTGTCGCCCCACGAGATGCTGCAGGCCGTGGTGCTCTGCAGCAAGAAGAACTTCCAGATCACCAAGCAGGGTGCGGGGCCGGGGCGGCGCGGGCGGCGCGTGGCCCGCGGGTGGACGTGACGGCGTCCGGGGTCGCCTCTCCTTGCAGGCGACGGGGTCGACTTTCTCTCCTGGTTCCTGAACGCGCTGCACTCGGCGCTGGGCAGCACCAAGAAGAAGAAGAAGAGTGAGTTGGGGGTGCTGAGGGAAGGAGGCGGCCCCCGTGTCCCCGGGGGACACTTGTCCCCTGCCCTGCCCCGTCGCGGGGGGCAGCAGAGGGCTGCCAGGCCCTGCGGGCTCTGCGCGCCCCGTGCCCAGCCTGTCCCGCCGCCTCTCTCCCGTGTCCCCAGCCATCGTCACCGACGTCTTCCAGGGCTCCATGCGCATCTTCACCAAGAAGCTGCCGCACCCGGACCTGGTGAGCGCGCGGGGGGACACGGGGGACGTGGCGGGACGCGCCGGGGACGCGGGGCCTGAGCCTGCCGCCCGCAGCCGGCCGAGGAGAAGGCGCAGCTGCTGCTCAACGCCGAGTACCAGGAGACCATGGTGGAGTCCACGTTCATGTACCTGACGCTGGACCTGCCCACGGCGCCGCTCTACAAGGACGAGAAGGAGCAGCTCATCATCCCGCAGGTGCCGCTCTTCAGCATCCTCGCCAAGTTCAACGGCGTCACCGAGAAGGTGAGGGCGGCGCGGGCGCTGCCACCGCTCCCGAGGCACGGGCGGCCACCAGGCCACCGCACGCACCTCTCCCTTCGTCCCCAGGAGTACAAGACCTACAAGGAGAACTTCCTGAAGCGCTTCCAGCTCACCAGGCTGCCCCCCTACCTCATCTTCTGCATCAAGCGCTTCACCAAGAACAACTTCTTCGTGGAGAAGAACCCGACCATCGTCAACTTCCCCATCACGTAAGCGCCGCCCCGGGCGGCAGCTCCCTGCCCGGCTTTGCCCCCGGCYGCCGTGCCCGTCGCGGTGACGCCGGGGCCGCCCGTCCCCTCGGCAGCAACGTGGACCTGCGCGAGTACCTGTCGGAGGAGGTGCAGGCCGCGCACAGCCACACCACGTACGACCTCATCGCCAACATCGTGCACGACGGGAAGCCCTCCGAGGGCTCCTACCGCATCCACGTGCTGCACCACGTGAGTGGCACCGCGYCACCCGCCGCGCCACCCGCCCTGTCGCCCCCCGCGTCGCCCCCCGTGTCACCCCCGTCCCCTCACAGGGCACCGGCAAGTGGTACGAGCTGCAGGACCTGCAGGTGACCGACATCCTGCCGCAGATGATCACGCTCTCCGAGGCCTATATCCAGGTGAGGGCCCCCGGGGCCACCTCTCGGCCCCGTCCCCTCRTCCCGCGCTGTCCCCAGCCGCCCCCACGGCTCCCTCTGCTCCCCCGCAGATCTGGAAGCGGCGCGAGGAGGACGAGACCAACCAGCAGGGAGCCTGAGCTGGCCCCCGTGCCCGCCGGCCCCGTGCCCGCCGGCCCCCGTGCCCGCCACCCCCATTAAAGGACTCTCCCCGAGTGGGTTTCTAAGCGCTCGTTGGCACCCGCCTTTATTTGCGTCCTGCGGCGCGGGCAGGGGACAG
>NW_020454128.1:2734759-2737214 GCF_003342845.1 Nothoprocta perdicaria | reverse complement strand
GGGGCATGGCTATAGGGTATGGAATATGGGGCATGGCTATAGGGTACAGGGCAAGGGGTATGGCTATAGGGTGTGGGTATGGGGCATGGCTATAGAGTATGGGGCATGGAGGTGCAGAATGGGTATAGGGTGTGGGTATGGGAACTGGGTATGAGGATAGGATCTGGGGTATGGGTCATAGATATATGGTATGGGTATAGGGTATGGGCACAGGATATAGGGCAAGGCTGTAGGGCACAGCTATGGGAAATGGGGCATGATTATAGAGTATGATTATAGAGTATGGATAAGGAATATGGGGCATGGCTATAGAATATGGGTATGGGGCATGGCTATAGGGTATAGCTATGGGGTGTGGGGCAGGGCTATGGGGTTTGGCTATAGGGTAGGGGGCATAGGTGTGGGGTAGGGGACATGGCTATAGGGGAAGGGTGTGGGGCATGGGCTGGGGTTTGGGAGTGGGGCACAGGGTGTGGGGCACGTGATGGGCGGAGGGCACAAGCAGGGGACAGTGCCGGGGGGTGGCAGCCCCGGGACGGTTCTCGGGGGGGGGGCTCACCTCGGCACTGGGGCAGAGCCCCCCCGCTCCGCAGCTCGGCTCCATCTCCCAGCTGGGGCACCCGGCGTGGGGCTGGGCCCCACAGCGCCCCCCCGGCGCCCCCAGCCCTGGGACAGCGTCAGCGCCCGCCGTCCAGCCCAGGGGCCCAGGCGTCCGGCCTCCCTCCCCCTCCCCTCCCAGGTCCTGAAATGGACCCCCCCCCCATCCCCCCCACCGATGGGAAGGGCCCTGGGTGTCTGCCCCCGCCATGGGCCCCCCAAGTTGCGGGGTGAGGGTGGCACCCAGTTATGGGGGGCACTGAGCCATGAAGGGGCACCTAGCTATGGGGAGGGGGCAGCTATGGGGGGGGCATTTTGGGGGTGCTCCCAGCCGTGGGGCACCCCCAGCTCGGGGGGTCCCACCTGTGGGGAGGCAGAGCAGGGCGAGCAGCAGGGCGGGCAGCGGTGGCGGCGGTGACAGGGCCATGGTGGCGGCTGCGGCGCCCGCGCGCGCGGGGGCTCTTATAGCCCCGCGGGGACGGGCTGGGTGGCTGCCAGCGCCGGGGGACACGTGCGCCCCGGGGACACCGGCGCCCTGGGGACACCGGCGCCCAGGGACACTGGCACCCTGGGGACACCGCGCTGGCACCACCCCGGTGTCCCCTCCCGGTGTCCCCATTGGTGGCACCCGCTCAGGCTCCTGCGATACCAAAGCTTTGCTGTGCAGGGGGAAGTGGGGACAGTGGCCATGTGGGGACAGTGCTGGGGGACAATGGGGGGGACCATGTTGGAGGGGACACCGGACCCCCCAGGTGTCCTCGGAGCCGGCTGCCACCTGGGGGGAGAGAGGTTGAGGTGGGGGGCACGGGTGGCACCGTGTCCCTGCACCCCCCAGGTCCTGGTCCCCATGGGCATTGTGTCCCCGTTTTCCCCATGGGCACCGTGTCCCTGCACCCCCCAGGTCCTGGTCCCCATGGGCATTGTGTCCCCGTTTTCCCCATGGGCACCGTGTCCCTGTGGCTCTGTGTCCCTGTCCCCCACGAGCACCACGTCCCCCATGTTCCCTACATCCCCCGTCCCCACGCCAGCCCTGCCATGGGCACCATCCCCCATGTGCCTGCCCTACGCCTGCCCCGCAGCACCCATGGGTGCGGGCGCATTCCTGGGCACCCTTTGAAGCAGCCGCGGCGCCGCCGAGCCCGGCGCTCGAGAGCCCTCGGGGTGGGCACGGCCGCGCACGAGGGCCCTTGGGGCGGGCGCGGCCGCCCGGACGCCCGGGCCCCATGGCAGGGGCGCTGCCCGGACGCCTGGGCCCCGCGGCGGGGGCTGGGCTCGCCGGTCGCGCCAGGCACCCATGCACGGGGGTGCAGACCGCGCGGGCGCCCCGTCCGGCCTCGATGGGCTCCCGGGGGTGGCACGGCAGGACGGAGCCGACGCCGTGCGGCACCAGCGCCCGCGGGGACGCGGCCCACGGGCACGGCGGGCACCGCTCCGCGCGGACAGCACGAGCCCGCGCGCTTGGCACGGAGCGCGCGCACGTGCACGGCTTTGCACCGAGCACGTGCGCGCCTTTGCACGGCACGCGTGAGTGTGCACGGCTCTGCACAAGAGCGTGCACCTTGCATGGCTTTGCACGGCACGCGTGAGTGTGCACGGCTTTGCACCGAGCACGTGCGCGGCTTTGCACGGCACGCGTGAGTGTGCACGGCTTTGCACAAGAACATGCACCTTGCATGGCTTTGCATGGCACACGTGAGTGTGCACGGCTTTGCACAAGAACATGCACCTTGCATGGCTTTGCACGGCACGCGTGAGTGTGCACGGCTTTGCACAGAGCACGTGCACGGCTTTGCACGGCATGCACAAGTTTGCACGGCTTTGCACGGACTGCATGCACGTGCACAGCTTTGCACAGAGC
>NW_020454128.1:2733606-2734582 GCF_003342845.1 Nothoprocta perdicaria | reverse complement strand
TGCACAGAGCACGTGCACGGCATGCACGAGTTTGCACAGCTTTGCACGGAGTGTGTGCACGCGCACGGCTTTGCCCAACATGCACGAGTGTTTGCACGGCTTTGCATGGCCTGCACGAGTTTGCACAGCTTTGCACAGACTGTGCAGCTTGCGTGGCCTTGCACAGCATGCACGAGTTTGCACAGCTTTGCACTGAGCACGCAGCTTGCACAAGTGTATGCACAAGCGTTTGCACRAGYGYTTGCACGAGTGYTTGCACGAGCGTGGTGGCCCCCGTGTCTCCATTTCTTCGCTGGTGCCCCGTCTCGCCATCCCCCCTTGTCCCCAGTGTCCCCCCGTCCCTTCTTGTCCCCTTGTGGCAGGGTGGCCGCGTGTCACCTGCCCCTGCTGCGAGCGTCCCCCACGGTGACCTCATTGGGGACGTTTGGGGGCGCAGGGGTGGACGGGACATGAGCTGACAAGGAGGGGACCTGGGGGCACTTTGGGGACCTGGGGAGGGACGAGGGGGGACGGGAGGCACAAGGGCGGGGCTGGGAGGATGGGAGGGGGACATGGGGGGGACCGGGTGACACGAGGGACGTGAGGGGAAGTGTGGGGAACACGGTGGGGACGGGGGGCAGGGGACAGCCCAGCCCCCCGGTTCCGGCAGCCCCGTCCCGTGTCCCACCGCTAACCCCAAACCCCCCTGCTGCTCCAGGTGGCACCGGGCAGGAACGGGGACACCTGTGTCCCCACACGCGTGTCCCCACACGTGTGTCCCCACAGGCGTGTCCCCATACGTGTGTCCCCACACGTGTGTCCCCATACGTGTGTCCCCACGTCCTGCTGGGCAGGAAGGGGGAATGTCCGAGTGTGACATAGGGACATTGGGGGGTGCAGGGCAGGGTGGCATGGGGATATGGGGGGGGCACACCTGTCCCCATGGTCCCAAAGTGTCCCCAGCACCCGCCCTGTCCCCACTGCCCCCCGTCACCCC
>NW_020454128.1:2731665-2733350 GCF_003342845.1 Nothoprocta perdicaria | reverse complement strand
CGCTGGGGCCGCAGCACATCGCGCACCGCAAGGGCTGGCTCTCGCTGCACACCGGTGAGTGGCACCGCGCCGCGCGGGGCGGCCGCCGCGGGGACACCGACACCGCGCGGGGCGGCCGCCGCGGGGACACTGGCCCCACGTGGGGACGACCACCCCGGGGACACCGACACCGCGTGGGGACGGCCCTCTGGGGACACTGGCCCCACGTGGGGACGGCCACCCCAGTGACACCGGCCCCACATGGGCACAGCCGCCCCGGGTGACACCGGCCCCACATGGGGACGGCCACCCCGGGGACACCGGCCCCCCATGGGGACGGCGACCCCGGGGACACCGGCCCCGCATGGGGACGACCACCTCGGGGACACCAGCCCCACATGGGCACAGCCGCCCTGGTGACACCGGCCCCACATGGGGACGACCGCCCCAGGGACACCGACACCGCGTGGGGACGGCCGCCCCGGTGACACCGGCCCCACATGGGGACGACCGCCCCAGGGACACCAACCCTGCGTGGGGACATCTGCCCCGCAGTGACACCAGCCCCACGTGGGGACGGCCACCCTGGGGGACACTGGCCCCACGTGGGGACAGCCGCCCCGGGGCCACCGACACCGCGTGGGCACAGCCGCCCTGGGGTGACACCGGCCCCACATGGGCACAGCCGCTCTGGGTGACACCGGCCCCACATGGGGACGGCCACCCCAGTGACAGCGGCCCCGCTGCCGCCCCCCGCGCGCAGGGAACCTGTGCGGCGAGGCGGGCGCCGCCGAGCGCGCCGTGGAGGACGCCTTCGTGCGCCGCTTCCTGCACGGCACCTTCCCGGGCTGCCTGGCCGCCGACGTGGTGCTCAAGCGGCGYGGCAACGCGCTGCTGCTGTGCGCGCTGCTGCTGCGCGCGCTGCCGCCCGCCAAGCTCTGCTTCCTCGTCGGCTACACCGAGACCCTCCTCGGCCACTTCTACAAGTGCCCCGTGCGCATGGAGGTGCAGACGCTGCCCGCCAAGGTCGCCTACAAGTACCTGTAGCGCGGGGCAATAAAAGYGCTCCGTAACCCGCCGCCCTGCTGCTGGCGCCCGCACGGCCATGGGGACGTTGCACGCGAGTGTCCCGTGTGCCCCACTTGCCCCACGGCGCTCACACACCAGGCGCAGGCTGAGGAAAGGGCTTTAAATAGAAGCACGGTGGAGAGAGCGGCGGGAGCGCACGGGGCTCCGTATGGAGAGCACACGGGGCTCCGTGCAGGGAGCGCACGGGGCCCCGCACAGGGAACACGCGGGATCCCCGTCCAGGGGACATGCGAGGTCCCCAAACAGGGAGCGCACGGGGCTCCGTGCAGGGAACACGCGGGATTCCCATCCAGGGAACATGCAGCTCCCCATACAGGGAGCGCATGGGGCTCCGTGCAGGAAGCGCACGGGGTCCCCATACCGGGAACGCGCAGCATCCCCATACCGGGAACGCGCAGCATCCCCATGCAGGGGACGTGCGGGGCTCCGTGCAGGGAGTGTCCCGGTCCCCGTGCAGCACCCAGGTCCCCATGCTGGCCGCGCGCGGGTCCCCGTGCACCGCGCGGGTCCCCGTGCAAGGTGCAGGTCCCCGTGCACCGCGCAGGTCCCCGTGCACCGCGCGGGTCCCCGTGCAGGCGGCGCTCAGCGCGGCGGCCCCGGCGCCGCCTCCTCGAAGC
>NW_020454128.1:2728244-2729541 GCF_003342845.1 Nothoprocta perdicaria | reverse complement strand
CGGGATCTGCGGAGCCCGGTGGGCCCGGGTGGGCGCGGGCGGCGCGGCGCGGTGCCCGCGCGCGGCCCTACCCATGTAGCTGAGCAGCACGGGCAGGAAGACGAGGCCGTGCGCCAGCCCGGCCAGCGTGATGATGAGGTTGAGGCGGAAGAAGAAGATGTGGATGAGCTGCGCCTTGGCGAACGCCAGCACCACGATGCCCGGCAGGTTGGTCATGGCCACGCCGGCCACCACCTGCGCAGTGACACGGTGACGCGGTGGCGCGGCGGCGCGGCGGGCGCAGCCCCCTCGCCGGCTCCGCGCGTGCCCACCTTGCTGCCCATGCGCACGGTGGCGTCGGCGGCGCGCTGCACGCGGCCGGGCGCGCTGCTGCGCCTGAAGGCGCACGTCACGTGCGACACGAACTCCACCGAGATGCCCACGGCCTGCGGGGAGGGCAACGTCACCCGGGCGCCCCTGCGGGACGCGTCCTGCCCGCGTGTCCCCAGCCGCCGTCTCCCGGGGCCACCCKGCGTGTCCCCCGGCGGCACACGCGCCCGGCGCACCGCCACCAGGTTGATGAGCGCCACGGCGTTGTAGGGGATGTCCCAGAGGGCCATGGCGCCGCCCGTGTCCACCAGCACCATGAGGATGGTGAGCAGCGTGGCGCCGCTGGAGCGGATGTCCATGCCCAGCAGCACGAAGGAGACGACGAAGGTGGGCACCAGGCACACGGTGAGCGTGAAGAGCCCCTCGGCCACCACCGACAGGTACTGCTCGTAGTACACGTAGGTCACCCTGCCGGGAGCGTCGCCCGCAGCTGGGCACCGGCACCGGCCGCGAGGGCACCCGCAGCGGCAACCTCAGCTTTGCAGCCCTCGCCAAGCACCCAAGGCCTGTCTGAGCACCCCCAAGCACCCCMAAACCTGCCCGGGCTCCCGTGGGTGCCCCAGCTGGGCATCCTGACCTGGGCACCCATGGGCACCCTGGTGTGGTCATCCCAACTGGGCACCCCGAACCTGCCYGGGATGGGCACCCCAACACGGCACCCATGGGCACCCTGACCTGGGCACCCATAGGCATCCTGACCTGGGTACCCTGACCCTGGCTAGGCACCCATGGGTGCCATGACCTGGCGCCCCAACTGGGCACCTCGACCCTGCCTGGGCACCGAAGGGGAATCCAGGCCCCCAAACCTGGCACCCATGGGGACCCAGGCCCCCCAAACCAGGCACCAATGCGGACCCAGGCTCCCAAACTTGGCACCCCTGGGGACCCAGGCTCCCAGAGCAGGCACCAAAGGGGACTCAGGACCCCC
>NW_020454128.1:2720784-2727659 GCF_003342845.1 Nothoprocta perdicaria | reverse complement strand
CCCCCAAACCTGGCACCCATGGGGACCCAGGCCCCCTAACTGCACACCCATGGGGACTCAGGACCCCCAAACCTGGCACCCACAGGGACCCAGGCTCCCAGAGCAGGCACCAAAGGGGACCCCAGCCCGGGCAGCCGGTCTCGAGCGCAGCCGGGCACCCCGTGCCCGCCGCCCGGCGCCGCTTACGTGTAGGGGAAGACGCGGAAGGCCGGGTCGGTGCCGGGCACGCGGCGCAGGGTGGCCGTGATGTTGTCGGCCAGGGCGCGCGCCGCGCGCAGCGCCGCCGTGTACTGCTGCGAGGAGCGCAGCGGGCGCTGGTACGCCATGAAGCGCGATGCTGCGGGCACGGCGGCGGGTCAGGGGGCACCGCGGCCGCCCGGCCCGCCGCCCCCGCGCACTCACCCACGATGGTGCCGTTGGGGTCCATCTTCACCGCCGTGTCGTAGGCGCCCAGGCCACTGCGGGGAGCGCGGGAGGGTGGGCACCCCACGGGGCAGGCGCCCGAGTGATGGTGCCCGTGTGTGTGTGTGTGTGTGCCCAAAGAGTGGTGCCCACCTGCCCGAGGAGCTGTGCCCAAATAGCGGTGCCCATGGAGCTGTGCCCACCTGCCCAAATAGCAGTGCCCACCTGCCCAAGGAGCTGTGCCCACCTGCCCAAATAGTGGTGCCCACCTGCCCAAGGAGTTGTGCCCAAATAGCAGTGCCCACCTGCCTGAGGAGCTGTGCCCACCTGCCCAAATAGCGGTGCCCACCTGCCCAAGGAGCTGTGCCCAAATAGCAGTGCCCAGGGAGCTGTGCCCACCTGCCCAAATAGCGGTGCCCACCTGCCCAAGGAGCTGTGCCCAAATAGCAGTGCCCACCTGCCCAAGGAGCTGTGCCCACCTGCCCAAATAGTGGTGCCTATCTGCCCGAGGAGCTGCCCAAGGAGCTGTGCCCATGGGCATGTGCCCAAATAGCTGTACCCACATAGCTGTGTGCAAATAGCAGTGCCCAAATAGCTGTGCCTAAATAGCAGTGCCCACCTGTGCAAATAGTGGTGCCTATCTGCCCGAGGAGCTGCCCAAGGAGCTGTGGCCAAAGAGTGGTGCCCCCCTGGCCAAGGAGTTGTGCCCAAATAGCAGTGCCCACCTACCCAAACCGTGGTGCCCAAATAGCTGTGCCCAAAGAGCTGTGCCCAAGGAGCTGTGCCCACCTGCCCAAACAGCAGTGCCCACCTGCCTAAGGACCTGCCCGAGGAGCTGTGCCCATGGGCATATGCCCAAATAGCAGTGCCCATGTGCGTGTGCCCAACACATCGGTGCCAGCGTGCATGCACCCATGTGCAGGGGCACAAATATTGGTGCCAATGTGCATGTGCCCATGCGCAAGTGCTTGAATAGCTGTGCCAATGTGCGTGTGCCCAACGTACCCGTGCATACACCCATGTGCAGGGGCCCACAGCTGCGTCCGTGTGTCTGAAACGCCCATGCCCGTGTGCCCCAAATAATTGTGCCCAGATGAATGTGCCCATGGGCGCTCCTCGCGTGCAGGTGCCCAGGCAGCTGTGCCCAATTCCCTGTGCCACGTGCACGGACCAATGCGCGTGTGCCCCACATAYCTGTGCCCATGTGCATGAGCCCAATGTACCCATACCCATTAGCTGGCACCGTGGGCTTTGCCCACGTGCGTGTGTGTGTGCGCCCAGGTGCTYGTGCCCCAAATACAGGTGCGTGTGCCCATGGGCTCCGCTCGCCGGCACYTGGGCCCGCCCGTGCCCCGCACCCTGTGCCACATGCCCTGTCCCCGCGTGTGCCACAAGCCCGTGAGCCCCGCCGCGTGCCACGCACCCCTTGGGGCACTGCAGCGTGGGCGCGTCGTACAGGAACCAGGGCAGGAAGCGCTCGAACTCCTCCTCCGTGGGCCGCCGCGCCGACTCCAGGCACTGGCCCAGGAGGCAGCTGAGGGCGTCTGCGGGCGGCACCGGGCGCTCAGCAGCACCCAGGGGTGCCCGCGCCGCCCCCGCGGCCCCCGCGCCGCGTCACCCACCGCTGGTGGCCGGGCAGAACTCGCCCTTGTGCGGCCCGAACTGGTGCACGCGGCAGCAGCGCCCGGCGGGGTTGAGCCAGTCCAGGAAGTCGTCCAGCCAGGAGGTGGCCGGGATGGCCAGGTAGGACCTGCGCGGGGAGCCGCGGTGGGCGCCGGGCACCGGGCACCGGCCGCCGCCGCCCCCCGCATTGGCACGCACACGTTGGCGAAGCGCGTGGCGTATTGGATCTTCTGCGTGAGCGAGTCGGCGTCGCAGCCCGCGCTCGAGCAGATGGCGTTGGTGCCGTTGGCCGAGGAGAAGTTGTAGCCGCCCGTGGTGACGAAGTAGGTGGGCACCCCCACGGACAGGTACTCGTTGAGGGCGGCGAAGTATTCCAGCAGGTAGGAATCCTGCGGGATGGCGGCGGCGGCTGCGYGTGGAGCGCCCCGGTCCCGCCGCCCGCGGCCGGCTCCCTGGCACCCACCTTGGGCAGCGCCAGCTCCTGGTCCAGCCCCACGGGCACCTGCAGGAGGAGGTAGAGCCCGGCGCAGGACAGGAAGAAGAAGAGCAGCATCTGGCAGGGGGGACAGCCCGTGTGACCCCCCCGGTGCCACCCGGGTGCCGGGAGAGCCCCCGGTGCCCCCTCGGCACCCAGATGTCCCCACAAACTGCCCCTAAGGCCCCGTTTGGGCTCCACGCACCGCAGGGTGCCCCGGGACCCACTGCGCCCCAGACCTGTGGGGTCCAGGTGCCCCCCAGGACCTCCCATGTCACCCAAGGACCCTCTTCAAGACCCTGATATCCCCTCTAAGTCCCYAGGACCCGCATGTCCCCCAGGTGCCACCTCGGCCACCACAGTGCCCCATGAGCCCCTCCATGAGCCCCCCATGTGCCCCCCAGGCCCTTAGGACCTCCCTATCCCCCCCCAGCCCAATCCCCCTGCACCCCCAGGAGCCCCCTTAGACCCTGCAGCCCCGGGCGCCTCGCGAGCCCTCCCKTGCCCGTGCCCGTGCCCGTGCCCGTGCGCGCGGGCGCCGCGCTCACCACGAGGGGCCGGGTGACGCGGTGCAGCAGCAGGGGCACGTAGTAGCGCTGCATGAGCGGGCGCAGCAGCCCGGCGCCCCGGCCCCCCGGCGCCCCCTTCTCCGGCCCCCAGCAGCAGCACAAGTCGTAGCGGGCGGCCTAGGGCACGGCGGGCGCGTGGGCACGGCTGCCGGGGGGCACCCGCCTGCCCCACGCGCCCCACGGCGCCCAGGGCACCCGCATGCCCCATGGCACCCTATGGGCACCCTGGCGCCCTCCCTGACCCCATGGCCACTTTTGGCCAACCTGCCCTGTCCCATGGCACCTTATGGCCACCAAGGGCACCTTCCAGCCCTGCAGTGCCCAGTACCCACCCTGGGACAGCCCTGGGCACCCGCATGCCCCATGGCACCCTATGGGCACCCTGGTGCCTCCCTGACCCCATGGCCACTTTTGGCCAACCTGCCCTGTCCCATGGCACCTTATGGCCACCAAGGGCACCTTCCAGCCCTGCAGTGCCCAGTACCCACCCTGGGACAGCCCTGGGCACCTGCATGCCCCATGGCACCCTATGGGCACCCTGGCGCCCTCCCTGACCCCATGGCCACTTTTGGCCAACCTGCCCTGTCCCATGGCACCTTATGGCCACCAAGGGCACCTTCAAGCCCTGCAGCGCCCAGTACCCACCCTGGGACAGCCCTGGGCACCTGCATGCCCCATGGCACCCTATGGGCACCCTCCTGCCCCACGGCACCCACACAAACTCTAGGATAGCCCTGGGCACTCTCTTGCCCCACAGTAGCCTATGGCCACCCTGGGCACCCTCCACTGCCCCATGGCATCTTGTGGTCGCCCCAGTATACCCGCATGGCCACTGCCCCTGCCCCATGGGCGCAGGTACCTCCTCTCGGCGGGCATCAAGTGCCAGCAGGGCCACAAAGCCCGAAATCTGGAGGAGAAAGTCGAAGGCGATGGCGAGGGCGGAGGTGAGGGCGAAGGTGCGGACGGCGGGCATGGAGGAGAGGGAGCCTGCGGGCACCGCGCCGTGAGCGCCCGCTGCTCCGGCGTCCCCATGGCCATCGCACTGCGCCCGCCCCGTCCCCGTGTCCCCAGCACGTGCCATGCCCATCGTGTCCCCATGCCCATCGTGTCCCCGTGCCCGCCGTGTCCCCATGCCTGCTGTGTCCCCATGCCCGTGGCACACACTGTGCCCACTGTGTCCCCATGCCTGCCGTGTCCCCATGCCCATGGCCCACACTGTGCCCGCCGTGTCCCCGTGCCCGCCGTGTCCCCGCGCGGGCTCACCCAGCAGGAAGCAGATGACCTCGGAGAAGCTGCACAGCAACATGCTGGGTGCCACCTCGGCCAGCACCCGCCCGATGTGCTGGTCCCGCGTCTCGCCCGGCGCCCGCACCGACTGCTGCTGGGACACCGGGGGCGCTGAGGCCGGCACCCGATGCCCAACGGCCCATGTCCCCATGGGGCTCCCCGTGCCCAGCCCCRTCCACGTCCCTCCCGCGCCCCACGGGGACACCCGTGCCCACCTGATACTCCTGCACGAAGATGAAGATGTTGTCGGCGCCCACGGCCAGCACGAGGAAGGGCACCACCTCGAGGATGATGAGGGACGAGGGCAGCCCCATGAAGGCCAGGCAGCCCATGGAGGCGAAGACGGCGCCCAGCACCACGGCGATGCCGCCCAGCGCCAGCGTCACCTTGGACTCCACCTGCGGGCAGCAGCTGCTCAGYCGCCGCCGGCTGCACCCCGGGGTGCTCCCCGCCGCCGCCGCGCCCGCCGTACCAGCACGCGGCGCCACGCCGTGTACTCGCCCAGCGCCAGCGCCACGTAGGCGAAGACGACGACGTAGCTGATGGTGAAGATGGGCAGGTCCTCGTTCGTGGTGCGGTTGATCTCGTCCTCCAGCGAGCGCTGCGGGCGCCGGGCCGCGTGAGCACCCGTGGGCGGCCCGCCGGCACCCTGCCCGCCCCGGCGCCCGCCTACCTCGGCCATGAAGACCACGGAGAGGTTGGCGCCCTGGGTGCGCTGGAAGTCGCGCACGATGGCCAGGAACTGCTCCTCCCAGGCCAGCACCCACTCGTAGCGCGGGTCGTCGCGCGGGAAGTTGTTGAGCGAGTAGGTGATGATGAGCGCCTCGGCCTCCGTGTACTCGGAGTCTGCGGGCAACGCCGTCGGTGCCCGCGCGGCACCATGGCCATCGTGGACCCGTGGCAGCCATGCACCCAGCACCCATGGCATTGATGTACCCAGTACCCATGGCATTGATGCACCCAGTGCCCATGGCATTGATGCACCCAGCACCCATGGCTTTGATGCACCCAGTACCCATGGCATTGATGCACAGCACCCGTGGCACTGATGTACCCAACACTCATGGCATTGATGTACCAATACGCATGGCATTGATGTACCCAACACTCATGGCATTGATGTACCCAATACCCATGGCATTGATGTACTCAATACCCATGGCATTGATGTACCAATACGCATGGCATTGATTCACCCAGCACCCACGGCACCTACGGCACTGTTGCACCCAACACCCACAACGCCGACGCACCCACAGCCATGCTGGTGATGCACCCAGCACCCATGACGTTGGTGCACCCACACCCCTTGCTGGTGATGCACCCAACMCCCACGACTGACGCACCCACGCCCCACACTGGTGATGCACCCGGCACCCGTGCCAATGACACTCGTGACAAGCRGCAGTGATTCACGGGGCACCGACAGCAGCGGTTCCCGCGGCACCCAGAGCAGCGAGGGACGTGGCTGCGGCGGCAGCGGTGCCCGCGGCGCCCGTGGCACCATGGCCGTGGCTGCGCCGCGCGCCCGCTCACCCGGGTAGCCGCCGAAGGCCAGGTAGGGGAAGACGGGCCCGCCGTACTCGGCCATGCAGCTCAGCTCCAGCGCCGTGATGTCCTTGAAGGAGAGCGGCGAGCTGGCGGGCACAGGGACCCGTCACGGGGGCAATGGGTCCCGCGCCCCACGCCATGCGCTATGAGCCCTGCTTGGCCACCCCTAGCCCCACGGCCTGCTGCCCCACGGGCAYGCGCCGTGCCCAGAACAGTGCCCCATGCAGACACCTTGTCTTGGCCACCTTGGCACCCACCMCGCCAGGCACCCTGTTCTGTGCAGGTCCCTCCTTGCACCCACACCTTGGCATCCTATGGGCCATGCCCAGCTCCCTGCCCCACACAAACGCCCCACCTCGACCCCCGGCGTGCTGCCCCGTCCCGCCGCGCCCGCCGTGCACCCACTTGACGCAGTAGATGAGGTGGTCGCGCCAGTCCACGGTGCCCGTGCGCTTGCCCACGGTCTGCGTGGCCGTCATGGCCAGGCGGCTGCCGTTGTTCTGGAAGTACTGGGTGACGCTGTTGACGCAGCAGTCGGCCAGGCTGGCGTTGGTGGGGTTGAGCGGCGCGTAGCAGACGTCGCTGAGCGTCACCGTGCGCCCGGCCACGGTGGCGGCGGCGGCGCCCAGGCGCTCCTGCAGCGCCAGCAGCGCCCGCAGCACCGGCGGCTCCAGCAGCCCGCTGAAGTTCTTGGCGCCCAGCACCACCGAGTCGTAGGCGGCCRCGGGCCGCCCCGGCGCCCGCACGATCACCTGGTTGGTGCGCATGAAGGGCCCGAAGTGCTCGTCGTGGAAGGCCTTCTCCTGGCGCGCGCGGCTCTCGGGCGCCGACCACAGCTCCACGGGGTCGGTGACGAGGCGCTGCACGGCCATGCCCGCGGCCAGCGCGCCCGTCGCCACCGCGGCCACCAGCAGCACGACCGCGGGGTGTCGCGCCACCAGGGCGCCCCAGCGGGCGAAGGCGCTGCG
>NW_020454128.1:2716093-2720469 GCF_003342845.1 Nothoprocta perdicaria | reverse complement strand
GGCAGGCCGCGGCGCAGTCCTGGCACGAGCAGGGCTCGCCGGTCTCCTCGAACGGGCGCTCGCAGCGCCAGGCCTCGCCGCCCAGCGGCCGCAGCCCGTCGCCCAGCTCGGTGCCGTTGGCCACCAGCTGGAAGTCGATCTGCAGCGGGGCCAGCCCGTTGTTCTTGTCGCCCTGGAAGTCGAGCCAGCGCTGCGCCGTGCAGAAGCGGGCGCCGTAGCGGCCGCACATGGTGTCGATGGCGTAGCCGCCCGTGGCGGGCAGGCGCACGTCGCGGCACGACGTGAAGGCCGCCTCGGCCAGCGCGCGCTCGTAGAAGCACTGGTACTCGAGCACGGCGCTCTCGTTGGCGCCGCCCGCCGTGTAGGGCGCGGCGCGGGTGACGTTGGTGAAGAGGCTCTGGTCGGGGCTGCAGATGTTGCGGCAGTAGATGTTGGCGAAGTTGCGGGCGCAGGCCGGGCAGCGCGTGAGCACGGCGCTCGAGAGCGCCACGCTGAGCTGCAGCGCCGAGAGCTGCGCGGACGAGCAGCAGACGCGCGTGCCGTTGGCGGCCGCCGCGTCCGCGGGCACCAGCTCCGGGCACACGCTGCGCAGCTGGGCCAGCAGCAGCGGCGAGGCGAGCCGCGCCGGCGTGTTGGACACACAGGGCAGCTTGGAGGGCACCAGCGAGACGTTCACCTCCGGGTTGGCGCCGCACTCGCCGTAGAAGGCGCAGTAGCCCGCGCGGTGGATCGGCGTCAGCTGCGGCGTCGCCTGCGGCAGCACCCGCGTGTCGGCGCCGGCGGCTCCCGTCGCCCGCCGGGCCCCGCGGCGTYACCTACCAGCGGCAGGAGGGTGCCGAGCAGGACGGGCAGCGCCAGCGCCGGCGCCATCGCGGCGCGTCCCCGGCCTCGGCGGGACCCCGTCTCCCCCGGGCGCCTCCCGGCCYGTGAGGTCTTTTGGCCTGACGGCGCCCAGGCCAATCAGCCCGCGGCGCCGCTGTAAATCGCCTGTGATCATTAACCGGCGCGGCCTCGATCGATAGCGCGCGGGGAGGTGCCCGCCCGGCCCCCCGGCCTCTTCCGCCTGGCACCGCGGGCGCTTTCCCACGGATGCTGCCGGTGACGGCGGGTCTCCTACGCGGAGCTTTGCGGGAGCGAGGGCGCCTGCCGCCCACGCAAGACCCGTCCAGGGACAGAGATGGGGATTTTGGTGCCCGCGGGAGGGAGGCATGGGCAGAACATTGGGGAATGGTGGACATGGAGCAGTGATGCCAACCGCGGGATATGTTTTCCCAGCGTGAGGGGCCTCGGGTGCTGGCGGTGCGTGCCGGCAGCGAGCGGGAAGGGGCAATAAAACCTTTCCCAGGGAGGTGAGCGGGGCTGCCRTGCCCGTGCCGGAGGGCACCGGGGTGCCAGTGCCACCCCTGTCCCGCATGGGTGCCAGGAAGGGTTCAGGGTTGCTAGGTGGCCTTGGAGAAGAGCAGTCTCCCCGATAAGAGGCAGCAGAAAGAGATATGGGCACCGCGAGCGATAACGGTGCCCGCCGTGGGCAGGGCTTGGCACCGCTCCGYGCCGCTGCGAGGGGCACGAGGAGCCCGCGGTGCTGGGGGGCAGCGGCGGCCACGGGCAGCCCCGCGGGACCCGCACAGAGCGCGAGGGTGGCAGTGCCCACGGCCAGGCGGGCACGGGAGGCAGGCGGGAAGCCCCCCGGCCGGCGCTGCCGCCCACGCACCCTTCCTTGCCRGGCAGCCGCCATCCCCTCGCCCTGCTTTATGGCCTTGCCCTCGATAAGGGGGCCGATAAGGCCCTGGCACCTTCGCCCTGGCACGGGCGGGCACGCCGCCGCTCGCCGCCACGTCACCCGCGCCACAGTCACGTAGCCACGGGAGAAACRCTCGAGCGAGGGGGTCTCTTGGCACCTTTATTGCTCGCGGAGATGCCCCGCGCTCGGGGGGCTGGTGAGGGCCCCGCGGTGCCCGGCGCAGGGCACGCGGGCTCAGCTGGGCTTGGTGGCCGGGCGCTTGGCACGCTGCCGGGCGTACTTGAAGGTCTGCAGGGGGTTGGCACTGCCGCGGGCCTGTGGACGGGGCGACGAGAGCAGCGTCAGGCCAGCCCGGGGCCACTGCAGGACCYGCGGGTGGCACCCGGGCTCCCCGTGTGCCCAGCGGGACCCCGGCACTCACCTTGGAGCCGCGGCGGCGGCTGGCAGCGCCGTGGGGCAGTCGCTGCCGCTTGTGCTTCYTGAGGACGGGCTTGGCGACGCCACGGAGGCTGGGCGGCACTGCGGGCACGGGAAACAGGGCACAGGCGTGGCGGAGCCGTCCCCGCCGCCGCGGCCCCGCGCTGCCCGCGGGCACCCCCGCCACGCGGCCTACCCAGGTAGTCGGGCACGTTGCGCAGGTGCGGCTGCACGATGGCCGGGTGCAGYGGCTTGTCGTGCCGCAGCACGTGCAGGTCCCGCGGGTTGTCCTCGAAGTAGGTCTGGGCACGGAGAGGTCCCAACGCTGCCCGCGCGCCCGCCGCGCCCCCCACCACGGCGGTGCCCGCCGGGTACCTTGAGCTTCTCGGAGTTGAGCAGCTCCTCCTTTATCTCGCGCAGCCGGGCCTCCTTCACGGCCTGCTTGGTGACGGAGCGCATGGCATCCTGCGGGGCGCGGGCGTCAGCGCCAGCCCTCGCCACCCTCCCCGGCCGGCGGCAGCGCCGGCACCCTCCGCACCCGGCACCGGTAGCGCAGGCCCTCGATCTCCTCCATGCAGAAGCGGTACGGCTGCAGCAGCGACTCRCCGCCCTCTGCGGATGCAAAGGGACACGCGGTGACCCGCCGCGCGGTGCCACCCAGTGCCACCCGGCGCCCCCATGCCCACCTCCAGCGAGCGCGTCCTCGATCTCGGCCAGCTTGTCCTGCTCCTCGGGCAGCACGAAGGTGAGCGCCGTGCCCGGGTTGTTGGCGCGGGCCGTCCTGCGGGTGCAGGCGGTTGGGGCGGGCGCCGAGCGGGCGCCCACGGGGGCACCTGGCGCCCCGTGCCTACCTGCCCACRCGGTGGATGTAGGACTCGACCGTGGGCGGCACGTCGAAGTTGATGACGGCGGCCACGTTCTGGAAGTCGATGCCCCGTGCCACGCTGTACTCGGGGTCCTTGCCCCTGCCGGCGGGGAGGGCGACACGTCAGGGTGGCATGGGAAGCCCGCGGGCACGGGGACACCCGTGGGGGCACGGGGACAGCGTGGGCAAGGGCAGTCACGCAGGTGGCAGCAAGCAGCGCCCCATGGACGCTGCCATGYCCCCTTGGCGCGGGGCAGCACCGCGACGTCCCGCACGGCCCCGGCCACGCGGTGGCACCCGCGACAGTGGCCCCAGGCGGCTCCTTGGTGGCCCTGCTCACTTGTCAGCGGTGGCCCCGGCCTTGCGTTTCTTGCGCGGGGGCTGCGCCGCGGGCACCGCTGGCACCTCCTCGTCCGTGGCCACGATGTAGTCGTAGATGCCCCGGTTGAACTGGGTGATGACGTGGCACCTGGGGGACGCGCGGGGGCTGTCAGCGCGGTGTGGCCGCCCGGCGGGGTGGCACCCCTGGCGCCAGCACTGTCCCTTGTCCTCCTTGCACCTCCGGACACCCTGCAGGGGCCCCTGGGCACAGGAGCGTCCTGGCACCCGACCGCCTCCCATCGCCCCTTTACCCCCGCCACGGGCACCCTGTGCCTCCCCCACACACCCGTTTCCCCCTCCACGGGTGCCCTGGCACCCCAAGCTGCCCCCAAGCACCCAGTTCCCTCCTGCATGGCAGTGCCCTCCTATGCCCAAGCGCTCCCCATTCAGGAGCCCCTCATTTTTCATCCTCGTCCCCCCATTCTCCCACGGACCCTTTTCCTGCCTCCACAGGCACCCTGGCATCCCTGTCACACCCAGATGGCTCCTTCCCCCTTCCATGGGCACCCAACTTTCCCCCCAGCACCCACTTCCCTCCTCCATGAGCACCCTGGGCCCCTCATGCCCATCACTAAACACCCCTCCCACCTCCACGGACATCCTGGCATCCCGTTCCCCCCCCAGACACCCGGTTCCCCCTTCCATGRGCACCGTGGCACCCATTCCCCGCCAAAGCACCCGTCACCCTCCCCACACTCCCCCGGGCACCCCGTGGGGGGGCCGTGACGGGCACCGGGAGCGCGCGGGCAGCTCGGAGTTGAGGGCGCAGGCGGCGATGCCGAACTGCTCGAGGAAGAGCTTGAGGCGGTAGCAGCGGGCGAGGGTGCCCACGAAGAGCAGCGCGCGGCCGCGCAGCAGCGCCAGCTTGAGCAGGGCGCACAGCAGCAGGAACTTGTCCTCCTCGGCGCCGCAGCGCACCTGGAACTGGCGCAGCTGCGCGGCGCCCGGCAGCCGCGGCTCCGGCGGGCACAC
>NW_020454128.1:2714898-2715974 GCF_003342845.1 Nothoprocta perdicaria | reverse complement strand
CGGCGGGTGCGCGGCGCCCGGCCCCGCCGCGCCGCCCGGCCCCCCGTGCCCGCTCACCGGGTTGTGCAGCACCAGCTCCTTGAGGGCCTCCACGTCGGGGCTGAAGGTGGCCGACATGAGCAGCGCCTGGTAGATCTTGGGCAGGTGGCTGGGGGGGCAGCGCGGGGGGCAGTRTCAGCCCCTCTGCCCCCTTGTCCCCCCGCCAGGTCTGCGGGAGCCCCCCAAGCCCGTCGGAACCTCCCTCTGGCCCCTCTGTGCTCCCTGTGTGGGCAGTGCCCCCAATCCAACAGCAGCACCCTGGTGTACCCCCCCTGAGAAGTGTACCCCCCCGGCAGTGTCCCCCTGTGTCYCCTGGCAGTGCCCCCAGGCCCAAGCACCCCCACAACCCCCCGTACCCCAGGCCCCGGTAGTGACTCCGTACCCAAACACCCCGCAGCCCCTTGGTGCCCCCTAAAGTCCTGGCAGTGCCCCCATGCCCAAACACCCCAAACCCCCCTGCACCCCCAGCCCCTGGCAATGCCCCATACCCAAGCAGCTCCCCCAGCCCCTGGTGCCCCCCTGCCCGCCATGCCCCTCACCAGAGCAGCGCCTTGAGGTCCTCGCCGAAGCCGAAGGAGAGCAGCAGATCGGCCTCGTCGAGCACGAGCAGCTCGAGCGAGGGCCGCAGCGCCAGGCTGCGGGCGGCCACGTGCGCCAGCACCCGCGCCGGGGTGCCCACCACCACGTCGGGCTTCTCCATGAGCAGCGGCCTGCGGGGACGGGGTGGCCGCTGAGCGCTGCCCGAGCGCGGTGCGCGGTGCCCGGTACGGTGCGGGCGCTCACCTCTGCGCGCCCACGTCGCCCGCGGCGCCCACGTGCGCCACGCGCACGGCCCGCGCGCAGAACGCCGCCAGCCGCCGCAGCGTCGCCTCCACCTGCTGCCCCAGCTCCTTGGAGGGCACCAGCACCAGCGCCCGCACCGCCTGCGCCACCGGCGCCTGCCGCGAGAGGACACCGTCAAGGAGGGGACAGCTGGGGGTGCGGGGGCATGGGGGGCACTGGGAGGACGGGGGGCACTGGGAGGACGGGAGGGCACT
>NW_020454128.1:2691103-2711526 GCF_003342845.1 Nothoprocta perdicaria | reverse complement strand
ATGGACGCCCGGGAGGCCACACGRAAGCCTGTGTAATTAGGTGTTTCAGTGGGTAGCTAGCTAGTTTGGCTGGTAGKTAGTTAGATAGGTGTGTAGTTAGCTCTTTGGAGGTTAGCTAGGTGGGTAGTTAGCTAGTTCAGCGTGTGGAGGGGCTTGTTAGCTGCTTAGGAAGGTAGCTAGCTGCTTAGGTGAGTAGTTAGCTAGTTAGGATGGTTCAGGGGCTTGTTAGCTAGTTAGGTGGGTAGGCAGTCGGATAGTTAGGCAAGTAGGTGGGTAGGTCCTAAGCCAAGTGCATAGATAACTAGTTACGTGGAGTGTTGGGCGAGGGCTGTGTGCACAGTGGGAACGCAGACCGAAGCTGGGCTCGCTCTACAGAGAGCAGCACGAACAAGCAGGGGCTGAAGGGGCTGCGTGGGAAGCCCGGTCTGCAGGGGTCCTCCAGGTACTGGGACCACTGCGGAGCCATCGTCCCTGCCACGGAGCCAGGGCTGAATGGTGCCCGGGCCATGGGGACAGCACTGATGCGCAGGAGGTGGGAGACTGCAGGTGCAGTACAAGTAGTCCCCAGCTGGGGTCTTAAGACTGCCATGCAGCTAGAACTGAATTACGATTATGAATTGGCCGTCGCTTCGCGCTCTGTGCTGCCGACAGTCTCTCCTCCTTGCCAGGAGTTTGCACTTGGTCAGGCCTGGCTGCTGCGTCCTCCAGCGCAGCCCAGGAGCGAGGAGCATCGGCAGCGCTGGCAAAGGCCTGGGCAGCCTCACAGTCCGTGTGACTTTCCYGCTTTGGACACAGGCCGTGACAAACGGGGCAGCGCCGCAGCTCCACTTGGCACAGCCCTGTGAAAAGGGGGGACTCCAGGATGCAYGGAGCCAAAGGGAGGAGCGCGGCRCAAGGCCAAAAGAGCAGGTGGGACCTGTGAGGGCACAAAACCACCTGTGCACTTGGTGGACACTAAGGGGCAGCGGCAGGTCCCCGCAGAGACCCCCAAACCCACAGCAGAGCTGAGGGGCAACAAAAGCAGGTCTGCAACATGCAAACACTATGACTGTTCATGCTAGAGAGCTAAGAGCGGCTAATAGAATCTAATCCTTTCATGAACACTCAGATGCTCTCCAGTCCCCTCACATCTCATCCCACTACCCTCGACATCCCCTCTGACCGTCCTTCTCCTTTCCTCATGCTCTTCAGTCACCATCCAGCACTGATCCCCTCCGATCATTTCCCCTCCTTGTGCCATCAACTTCCCCTCTTCCCCCTTTTTCATCGTGGTGTCTCTTCCACACCGCCCCAGTAGCAGCGAGGCTATCCCCTGTTTGCCACCACACATGTTCAGGTCCCCTCCATTGCCCACTATCAGATCTGCGCTCTTGCCACGCTCACAGCCCCATTTCCACGGCCAAGGCCTCAGCTCTCCTCCACTGCCTKCYTTCTCCCATTTCATCAGAGAGCACACAGCATCTTGAAGCCACCTCCCCTTCCAAATTCCTCCACACTGACGCACTGCCATGCACAGCTGCGCTACAGCAGCTGGGAGCAAGTACCGGGTCTTTATTGGGCATTTCCCAGGCCACAGGAGCATTTGTAAGGGCCAACCCTGCTGTTTCTCTTGGTCCCTCAGGCTTCACACTCCAGGACCGTTTTGCAGGTCTGCGTGGTTCCGCTTGGCCATGCTGATCTGACGTCCACCGCGCCGCCACAAAAGCCTTCTTCTTTTCATGGTGCTTTTGCAGCTCCATCTTCTTCCCGACACTAAAGGGGAGATCAACAACTCCTCAGTGTTGCATACGGGAAATACATCCACCTCAGGGCTAAGCCTTCGGGATCCTTGACCCTGCAGCACAGCCGTGCCTGCTGCTCGACTTCCCAGGAGCGTTCTGACACCAGCACACACTTACATTTGCGGAGGCATTGCCAGCCTTGGCACCACGTTCTTCTCCTTTACGATTTTCTGTGGATTTTCTTCTCCTCCACAATATTCTGTGATTTGAGGGAGGCAGAGAGACACCGCTTTGGGTGCTATGGGCTGGCCCCGAGGCTTCTTGCTCTCTGCCTCAAAGCTTCCAGGACAGAGCCCCAGTAGACTTGGGGTTTCTGGAGGTCTGTGTACGTTGTGCCTGCAGTGCAAGGCARAGAGAGAGGAGGCACAAGAGTGTTGGAACAGAGACAACAGAACAGGAGAGTCAACTCAAAGGCTGATTGCATTTGTAAACCCCAAAGCTACATCCCCCCGTGGCCACGCAGCTAGACTTAGAGACACTACGTGAATTCCTGTCACCTACCCCGTCTCTCATCTGCTTGTCGCCTACAGGAAGCCTGGATTCAGCAGCCTTCCTGTCAGGAGTGCCTCCTCTCTGAACACTGCTCCTCCTTACTGGGGGCAGCACGCTGCAGACAGAGCACACATGCAGCTCGCGTGAGCGTGTTCTCCAGCCTGGGCTCATGTGCCAAGCCCCTCAAGAGCATGGCAATCCCCAGTCCCTTTCTCCTAGAGCCTCACCTCACTGAAGGCACTGATCCTTTCATCTCCCGCACATCATTCGTGCGTGCGGGAGACAGACGTGGCCGGGAGAGCAATCGCCCACTAGTGAGTCCTCCTGGAAGCACAGAACAGGGRAGCTCTCCACAACTKCATCTCCAGCACAGGGGCCCCCAGAAGGACAACTCCGCAGTGCTCAGGCATGAAGTGCATCGSAGAGGGCCCTGACCCTTTCTGACCCTTTCACACYCCCTCTAKTGTCCCTCCCTCTCTTTCRAGAACACCACCTTCCTCCCACAGGGCTTCTCAGCCTTCTGMTTTCTTTGGGTTTCTGAGATGCCCCCTTCACTGTTCCATTACCTCTTCCAGTCTGCTGCTCTCCCCAGCTGTCCTTTCTCGCCTGCTTTTGCCGGGGAAGCTCTCGTGATGCCGGCACCGCTTGGCGCAGCCACTGCTTATCCGCACCCCTGGGAACCAGGAGCACACCCAAATGAAACCTCTCCCAGCAGGCACACCACAAACTGCTCCCCACTTCCCACCCAGCCAGAAGTCCTAGAAGCCATGGGGCAAGTGAGCACAACCTGCCAGCACTACTAGGGSCARCAGGGCAAAAGGGAAAAGCTGCTTCATGCATCTCCAAGAGCACAGCATGAAGAAAACACAGGTCCACAATGCTCTTACCTCACTGCGTGAGCTCTAGCCTGGGCCTTGCTCTTCTCCTCTCCGGGCCCCTTCACACCACATGTGTGCGTGGATGACACATGTGCCTGTGTGGGCACGTGCTCACCAGCAAGAACCCCTACAATGACAAAGCACCTTTTCACAGCTGCCTCTCCAGCACACCTGCCCCAAGAGGCACATCCTGGCCTGCGCATGCATGGGCAGCTGCATGGATAGCTGCATGGATAGCTGCATGGGCAGCTGCATGGATATCCATGGGCAGCTGCATGGATAGCTGCATGGGCAGCTATCCTGCAAACGTGGGCACTGCCAGCCTTGCAGACAGCCTTGCCAGCAGCCTGTTCAGGCTGCCTCCATGCTCCGCTCATCCCTTTCTAGAGCATCATGCTTCTCCCTGGTGGCTTCCCCTCCCACTCCTGCACAGGCCCCGCTTTGCAAAAGTGCCATCAACTCTTACGGCACCTCCACTGCCAGCCTTCTTCACAGGGCCTCCTTCTCTTCCCGTCTTTGCCTGGGAAGACTCTTCCGATTTACAGGCAGCTTCTTGTGTGGCTTTGCCCACGTCTTTCTTTTCCGCAAACCTGCAAGCCAGAAGGGACACACCAAGAAATCCTCAGGTGGGAGGCTCACTGAAAACGCTTCCCTCCCACTAACGAGACTTTAGCCTGCCCAAAACAGGACCCCAGGTTCCCACCATTACTGTAAAGGAGTCCAACAGCAACAGCTCCCTCCCACCTCTTGCAGAGAAGGGCTAAGCAAAGCTGCTGCTCCAAGAGGCTCACCTCACCCGATGCCCTTCAGAATGTGCCTCTGCTGCCATCTCTCCATCATGYGTCTGCTTCGGCACAGCGCGCTGATGGGAGAGGACGCCCTCACCAGCCAGACTGCCTGCAAGGCAAAGCAAGCTCTTCATGTTTGCTTCTGCAGGACCCTTCCCACAAGAGGCACGCGTTGGCCTGCTCACACATGAGCTCCTGTGCACTGAGCACAGACTCTGCCAGGCTTGGAGGCCAGGTTCTCACTCCTTGCAGGTTCTCACTCCTTTCACACTCATCCTGTCCCAGCCTCTCCTAAAGCAACCAGTGGCTCCCTACGCCCTCCTTGGGMYATTCATTCCGCTCCACATTCTCAAAGTGAGSCCAGAAGGAGAACRTGGTCACTTGACCCAATCTCTTTGGCCCAACGGCACCCATTCATTCCAAGGAGGCCAGCCCATGGAGGCTCTCTTCACCCCTTCCGCTTGCTCTCCACACCTCCTCTTACAGTACCTTTCCTGACAGCATACAGAATCAAGGCTTGTTCTGTGCTGGCGGTCACTCGTATAAATCTGGAAGAAACAAAGGTGAAAGCAGTTTCAGGCAGGTCCCGAGCAGTGTCCGCCGAGCTGCTGTGCACAAGGCCTGCAGAAGTAAACATACTCACTGTGGGAACACAAAGACCCCCCCAGGAGGCAGCTTATAAACCGCCGTCTCCGTGCGCGCAATGATCAACGGCCTCAGCTCGGGGGTCTGAAAAGTGACAGGGACACACACGGTCATTCCTGGACACCTGCCGCTGGCTCACAAGGGTGGCAAACTGCCCACAAGCCACACAAGAAGCTGCCCCTGCACAGCTCCCACCCCAGAGGGACATCTGTCCCTGTCCCAGCACACACACACTGCCCGGCAGAACCCTGAGAACCGGCACTAATGCTGCTGGGCCTTGGTAAAGCCGGTGGTCAGGAGACTCCCTTAACCAAAAGGCATTTCAAAAGCAGCAGAGAGAGCACTCAACTCTTGCCABACTTACACAGAGGAAAGATTTGCACAGGTTCCCCGTCTCGTCCACTTCCTTGAGGAAATCTTCAAAGAACCTCATTGTCACTCGGCGAGATCGGCACACAAGAACGCCAATGTTCTTGAAAAAAAAGTCAAAATCTTCCCCGTTGGACAAGGCCCACACGAGCAAGTTCTCCATTGCCTTGAGACAAACGTACACCTTCCGGAGGGAAAGGTGGGTCCTCATGACAATCGTGGTTGGCCTCACTCGGGCAACTTCTAAATGCCCTGCAAAAACAGCAGCGGGCAACAAAGTCAGGACAAACAGCCCTTGAGCACACTCAACTCAGCCCCCAGCTCCACACACCCTCCCCAGCCTTCTCAACACCCTCCCACGCCACCCACTCTCCACTGAGCCCCAAACCTCTTGCTGGAGGACGGGTATGGTCCCCTCCCCACACCCGTTTTGCTCTTCCTACCAAACTGCAGGTGGTCCCATGGGAAGGCGAGAACCACTGCAAACACAGCCCCACTTCTTCCTGCCTTCCCCAAGCACCACGCAGGGTCCCCTCACGCTGGCCACGGCGCCCTGGGCAAAACTCCTCCTCCCACCTCTGCTTCCCTGCTCCCTGCAGCTCACTTAGGCTGCTCCTAACTACATTGGGCCTGGCAGAACCCCACCCCAACGTGAGGGCAAGACCAGCTTTGCATCGTGATTCTAACCAGGCCGTGGCATGTTCTCATATCGGAGATCATTCTCCAGCAGAAAGACGTTGTCCAGGTGTAAGACAGGTCTCCGAACGCGGAAGCTCTTCTTCTTCACCGCGCACAAGTAGTTGGGCAGGATGTACATGTTCCCCACGCCTGCCAGCTGGACAGTCTGGAAAGGGGAGAGCAGGAAAGGAAGAGCGAGAGGCTTTCCTCACGCCCCCAAGGTAAGGGATGACCTGTCGGGGCACTCGTCGGGGCATTTTATATCAAATGACATCACATGATATCAAATGATATGAAGTGACGTCACTTCATGTCATTTTTATATCAAATGACGTGACATCATAATCAAATGACGTCCTTTTATATCATTTTTATATCAAATGATGTCACTTGAAATCATTTTTATATCAAGTTGACATCACTTCATAATCAAATGTCACTTTTTAATCAAATGATGTCACTTGATATCATTTTTTATATCAAGTGACATCAATTCATAACCAAATGATGTCACTTTATAATCAAATGATGTCACTATATAAATTTTTATATCAAGTGCCGTCACTTGATATCATTTTTGTATCCTTGAGGGCCTTTCCTTGCCCCGTCTTCAGTGCAGGAGGACGAGGTGCTTTGCAGGAGCGCCTTGCACTCGCCGCTCCTGGCCTCTCGCAGCCCTCAGCTCCCACGAGCTAAGCGCTGACCCGCAGGTAGGCAACACCGCCCGAGGAGGTACCACACCTGGCAGGAACTCTCCACCACGCAGCTTGTGCCGCGCAGGGCCAGAGAACGCCCCGGAGGAGAAATGCCACATTCTGCTTCTCCAGAAGAAGCTCCGCATTGCCCGAGAGCTCGCTCCGGGGCAGAACTGACCCACCGGCTCTTCCTGGCAAATGGCTTCTGCCTTCAGAGGTGGCAGCARTAGGGCTGCTCCAAGGCAGCGTGGAAATTGGGGCATGGGCGCTCGTTGGGGTGGGAGGGAGAAGGAGATAAGAAGTCCCACCTTGTTCTGCAGCAGCGCCTGGCGGTAGCACTCGCACGCGCTGTCCCAAATCTTAGCGATATCTGCGCAGGAAGGGAGAGAGGGGCTCGTTGAGTTTGAAGTCCACAAGCTCACCTCCATGCCTGCCATGCCAAACCAAGAGGACGCAGCCATTTTCACCCACCACCTCCACCACCATGTCCCAATAGACCCTTGCAGTGAGGCGAGCAGAGCTGACATGTCTACAGCCTTCAAATTAGAAGCCCACTGCTGGCCCCACCACAGGCATGCACACCAAAGAGAGACGTTAGAAAGGCTTGTGACAAGGGGCTCCTCTGCTCCAGGTCACCTGAGCCTTCTGCAMAGAGCACTGCTGCCCTTTCCCGTGCTCCTTGCAACGCTTGACCCTCTCCCTGGCACAAACTGCCATTCCATTCCCACCCCATGGAGAGGACCAGTGCTTTGGCCACCCCSAGCTTGGAGACTCAGGAAGCTTTTGGACTTACGTTCCTTCCGGAAATGCGAGAGCTGCTGAGAGAGTGTCAGGAGGAATGCGGAGCAATACGCATCCATGGCGCAAGCCGCTGGACACCAGCTCCTTCACTCCCGCACACCGGAGAGCCCTGCGCTCTCCCGCACTGCCTCTCTTCCCCTCTCCTCCTCACTGCGGAGCAGCCGCCACGAGAAGAGCAGAGCCGAGTGCCRGCGCTCAGCCTGGCCTCGCACGGCAGTGTGCACGGGGCACCGTGGGCRCAGGGAAGCTCTCATGGTGATGCGGGACGGCGCACTGTGACCCTGGTCCGTGTCACATASGGCTGCAGGGCCCGGCCACCCCCACAGTCAGGCCACTATCCTTCACCCCACAAGGTGGACAAGCACAAGGAGGCAGCACCCGGCGTTTTCAGGGATGCCCCCAACCTCTCCTTGCCCACTTCCCAATGATCTCCATGCCTTCACGACAACCTTCCCCAGCCCTAAAGCTGGAGAGGACGCACAGTCCAAAAGGAAAGACAACTAAGGCACTGCTGGAGGACTGCTAGCTCTAAGCAGCAGCAGCCTGCCACAAAACAGAGAGTTCTTCTTATTCTTATGTCTACTGATCATCTCTGTCTCTACGGATAGTTTTTAGGTCAAATAAAGTCTTCTCTGTCTCATAAGAGTGGCCCCTTGTTTTGCTGGAGACTTCAGGCAAATGTTTATCGAAGTTATATTTGCTTCATGCTTCCAGTTTATTGTTTTGTAATTTTAAATAGTTGCTTAATGAGAGCTAATATTCTGGCAATAGGGTAGGCTAAGCAGCAGCTAAATTTGCTCATTGCATAAATTTGCCTATTGCGTAATAAGTTTAAGCATTTCTATTAAACTAGAACGATTTAGGGAACCTTTGAGGTTCCCTAGATTAGCAATATATACTAGCCATGAGTTAGCAATATTAATATTCCTTGGGGAAGCTGCTGTGTTCATCAAACTTTTCTCTTTGGACCTGGTAGGGAATGCTAGCTGACGTGCGAAGAAGATGGGAATGGAAAAAGGAAAAAAAAAAAAAAAAAAAAAGGCTTTTTTTCATACCTCAAAGAAGTTGTTTTTTGTGGACTGAGTTCTTTGCTGCACAGCCAGAACCCAGACTCCTGGTTTAAAATTGTAAGGGGGTTGTCTCAGGTCTCTCCAACATTTCCCCCTCTCTGGCCACAGCTTATGCATTCTGTGCAAAGCACTGCAACCTGCCTTTATGGAGCTAAATCCTCAAACTAGGATACAGTAGAAGGGCAATTTCTGCAGGTACAGTTTTGGCATTGCAAGAGGGCATTTGAAGCTGCGATGGGTTTTTATTGAAAGGCTCCATAAAGCAGAACCGAGCATGCCAAGCGTACCAAAATATTAGTTTAACTGCCTGTTTACAGTACCACCATAAAAGAAAAAATGTAGTCTATAAATAAAGACCTCCTGAAGCAACATTCAGAATAATGGAGGAGGGAAAGTATTGTTTAAGCAGATATCATAAATTTATTATGGTAACATTATTGCCACCCMGGGTTTTATTGATTGTATCTTTCCAAGTTACTTATCTAGAAATTTATTGTTTCTGTTCCCAGTCTTATTTTTTAACGGTKATTTCTGGAAAGAAGTTATTAATGAGCTATTACCTGTGAAGTGAAGGTGAAAAAAAGCAATTTAAATAAAATGGAGCTTCAGAGGCAAAGACAATGTCATCATGTTTTTGTCTTCTAATATCTTAATGAGGAAATTAAGACACCCCAGTTTTTGTAACTGTAAAACTGTACTGTTTTCTCCTTTGCTCTACAGTAGCATAAAGTCTCTGATGGGCAATACGTGCATCTCACCTTCCCCTGCACCTCCTGTCCCCTTCCCAGTCTTCCTTGGCTCCTTGATGGAATCAAATCTGACCTTTAAGAACTGTCAGAATCAATGTAGGTGAGCAGGTTAGTGACCGACCTGTTTTAMTGAAGAGATAAAACGTTAGATATTGCAATAGAAGTCTCATAACCACCCACTGCTACCATCTTTTCTTTCTGTTTTGKTAACTAAAACTGTAAATTAATAGGAAATAGAAGTTGTTAATACTGTAGACATTGAATTTGGATGCTTTAATTTGGCATTGACTCAGGAAAAGAAAATCAAGTGTATCTTCCCAGCCTAATAAGTAAGACACAGGAGAGTAATAAAACACATGGCAGTCCCTCATTCACTTAGCAAATGATCATCTCCCGTGCTATGTTAACATTTCTGAATATCATTGCTGCTTACTTTATCCGGTAATTGTCCCATAAGGTATCTACTAAGCTGACTGGGTTATCTGGTATAAATTTATTTTTATGTACTTTAATRTAGTAAATGAGGTGTGTTTAGCTTAAAATGAGCAACTTTGCAGTTGCTCCAAGTTTCTCAAAAGGCTCCCGAGTGAAGCTCTTCGACACAAGTTTAAAAAGAGAGGATTTCTTTGGTCATTTATTTAGAGGGAGTTTGGCCCAAAGCAACATACAGGTAAGGAAGAGAAACTTGCATTGTAACTTGCCTGGAGTCGCATAGAAAGCACGTGGCAGAGTATAAATGCAACTCAATTTTTCTTTTTGCTATGATAGCTGGATCCTGCCCATGGATATTTACAAATTGTAAATATTAATYTTTCCCTAGCTTCTCTGAGCAACTTGTTCTCACACTGTTGAGCTTTAGACTCAAAATAATTATAAAACTTGCTTGTTGAATCACTTTGAYAAGAAAATTCTAGACAGTCTTCAGCTTTGTGTATGCAGAATAAAATGGGGAATGCATAGTTTTATAATGCATAGTTCTATAGTTTTATAAGATGATTTTCTACTCCCTCATCTTTGATACCAACATTCCTTAAGAAGAGACTGTTTCCACTTTAGAGAACTCTAGCAACATCCTGCTGCTCAATAAGTCATCTTAGGCTGGGGCTATTCAAGGACCTAATGGTATGTCCACATATAAGACGACTCCCTCCAAGAAGTGCGAGTAGAAAAACAGCAGCTTTGTTGAATGCTGATTAAATTGGGTCAGAAACAGTGAGGTTACATTCCTGTGGCCCTGTTTCAGAGCTAACAAGCCCCTGAGAGAGAGAATTTAATCCATTAGGTCTCATATATGTAAACAAGGCTGTATGTAGAGCATTGCAGGCTCAGGCTGGTAAATCAACGTTATGTTTTGCTGCTCGATACTTGTGTGGCGCCTCTTGTTTCCATTTACCTGGCAAGCTGTGTACCACAATCTGCAAAGAAAAAGGATTASCTGGGGGAGCATATAGAAACAGTACCTACTTCCTCAGATCTGCTGGGTCCTTAGGCCTTGCTGGAAAAACCAGCTTTAGTGCTTTCTGTAGAGTAAATTCTCTGAAATACAGCAAAAATCAGACAGATACCTGAGAAAAATGCAAATAATCTAAATTCAATATATGAGGAAGTTTTGTATGGTGTACATAACTGCTGTTAATAAAAGATTCTATGACACTCTCTCATTTTCTTTGAAGCACCCTTTGAATAAACTCCAGTAGCTGACTTGGAAAACTTCAGCATTGACCTGAGAGTCAATGTTCAGCATTCTAGATACCTAACATCTTTCGCAGGGTGTCAGGTTGGGATTCAAAATACTTGGGCACCAATCATGCCCTTGTCCTCCTARATAACCCACATAATGAGCAGGAGCCACCTTGGTCTTCGCTGACATATTTGAAAAGAACAGTTTAAAACCCTAGCCCAAATGTTAAGGAGCCAAGCTTAAGACAAATTTGTTCTTCATCCAAATTGTAGTGTGGTTTCTCCTCTTTTTTTAATAGAAATATAGGAATAGAATGCACTGCTGTGCAAAGGATGGATTGTTGGGCAAGAAAAGAGCCATCTGCGTCCACTTTGCAGAAGGCTTCTCCAGAGCCTCCTTCTCAACTGTAAGTTTGCTATKCTTTATTTATTTCCCATGCTTGGCATTAAACAGTCCCTGGATATTCATTATGCTACTAYGAAAAATGAATTTGGTGAATTAAGCCCTGGTTTGTTGCCACTGTTTTTCCATCTTTTAATTCAGAGCTCTCAGGCTGTACAGATGCGTAGCCAAGGAACTAAATTCATTCTCATTCAACAGTTTCCTTGCAGCCTGATAGCTGTCATTTACTTTGCCAAGCTACATGTTATGTGCTTAAGACTTACGGTTTGTATCATTCATCATCCTTGATATTGTAAACAAGGGGTAGGACCATAAAAGGAAATATGCATGTAATGTATGTGTAGTTATATCCCTTCTGCAGCAGGACAACAAATAGAGAATCTGGACTATTGAATTTATCTTTTTTTTTTTAACTTAATTTTTTTGTATCTGTAGATAAGTTTTACTGTGCAGACATCTTATGGACTCTTTTGTGAGGAATGTCAACAACAACAAAAAATTCTCATTTGGAACAAAAATAAAGCAAAATTACATAATTCTGAAATGTCTTGAGATTACCTATTTTGACATTTATACTTCAACACTTTTTAAGAGTTTCGATTGGCAAAATGTGTTTCTTTCCTGTTTGGAAAACGCTGCTAACTCTATTCCCTCTGAAAACTTCATAATTAAATACTGTTTTCTTGGAGAACTTTAGTTTTGCCATTGCCTTACCCCAAATGCCTACTGTTGTGTTATACTGTATTATGTAATAACCCATTTTTTCAGCAAGTATTTACTGTAAGTACAACTACTGTGTGCGTGCACCTCTCTGGAAATTTAAGCTCCTTAGAGTCCTGATTCCTGAGCATGAATTACATAACATCATAATTTCAAGGACTTTGTAGGTGTTACTCTAGCCTCATATCAGTTTAAGTAAAAGCACTGTCTGGATCTTAACATTTCTCTTAGAGAGTGTTGATACAAGGCTTGTGTTGCAGCACTTGATTGAAATCTCTATTTTGCAGTGACATGACTGTTATCTGGGCGCTAACCCAGGCAGCTCACTTTTGAAGTAACTTACTTTTGATGTAATGGTTGATCCAGTGTCTTCGGCAGACTTTTGAGCTGATTATTTCAGGGCAAGTAAACTGAAAACCACACGGCGCTTGTTACAGATCGCTCGGAGATGTATTTAATGAGATCTCATCCAAGCTCGTCAACCTCACCGGAAAGAAATATGCAGTGGGATATCAGTATCTCCACTGCAGGTACTGTGGATATCAACTTCTCGAGTGCTCAGCCCCAGGTTCCAGTTGAAGCTAGGSCATGCACTTCTTTTCATTCTTCTGCAGAATTGTCTCTAATAGCTGGAACAATGTCTAGGCTTATGTATTTCTCTCCATTGTGAACAGACTGGCCGTAGCTCTAGAGATAAGCAGGATGAATTCAGATCAACTGATAGAGAAGGCAGCAGACTCCAATGGGCAYGCACTGGAACCATATATGTGTTTGTGTTTCCTTCAGTTATTCATTGGCCTATCTATTTAAATTGAAGGCATGTGAGAGAGGTCCTGTCTTCCTCTGCCTTGTTCTGATCTGCATATTACTATAAGAAGCATTATTTTAAGATCAGAATCTTTAAAAATTACACCAGATATAGCATCCCTAAGTATTAGTAGCAGAGTATGTCACCTCATTTCATGATCAGCCCTTAAGTKCTGTATTTAGGCTGCATGTTCTTCGATACTTAGAAATTTTTGAAGGAAGATTTTACTCTAATTATGTAGTTTATAGTAGATGGGGGCAAATCTGTTTCCTTAAAACAACTGTAGTTCATAGGTAGCACGGGTATTTCAGAACGTGCCTTTTTCATTAGTCATTGTCACTTGAGTGAATTAATGTTCCATCCTTCGCTCTTTTTCTTCTTCCTTGCCCTCAGAAGCATGCAATATCAAATTTTAAATGCAAAATGTGGTAGCTCAGGTATTGTATCATATTTTGCTGACCTTTTCATTACTCAGTATTTTGATTATCTGTCTGTCCTTTCCCTTCTTGCAGATTGGTGAGATTTTCAGCACAAGAATGCCATAAATAGGTGGAATGAACAACTTAATAAATCTAGATTAGGCACGTGCGCTGACAGGGGAAGGGTTGTTTAGGGTTCTGTAAGGGCATATACTGAGTAGGGGATAAAACAACACAAAGGAGCATTGAAGAAGAGCACTTCAGACAAAACACTATAGGTTACACTGTGCTATGGAGTATTCGTCCTTTTGCTGGAGTGCTGTGAAGATCTTTGACAGCTCACAGTGAGATGAGGCACTGTAAGTTTTGCTTTACAAGCTGCAAATATCAGCTGACGGCCTACAAGAAGCAAACAGGGGGCGAATGGGAAAGTAGCCTGGATTTATCCCACGCTTTCTTGATGACCTGTGCAGTTTAGAATAATAAATGGAAGTCATAAATTCTCTCTGGAATGGGTAAGATTTTTTCCAAAGGGAGAAAATGGCAGAGAACATAAGGAGTGTATAGAATCACAGGCCAAGAGAATAGGCTTTAGCATTAAATATTCACTGGTCTGCGCTTTGTATATGCACTTAAGTTCCCTGGTATTATACACAGCTTGCTGCCTTTTGACACAGCACCCTGACTGCCTTATGATGCAGAATGAGTCTAGCAATGAGTGACCACTTTGCCTGGGGTCAGCTATGAGGCATCCCTGCAAATCAGGGATATATACAGGGCATTTCAGGCAGGCACACAAGGTCTGTCATCCGTACGGAGTGCCATGTGGTTCAGCCTGCCCTGTGCAGTGGCAGGAGTTCAAATGGTTCCTTCTTACTAAAATCCTATGAATACACTGCAATATGAGAGGGAATATGGGCACTTAGCACCAAAACAAGTTTCTGTCCATTTGCTATTGACACTCTGACCACCTGGGTCTGTGCGTGCTTCAAGCTGATGACTGACTGCTTTCACTCTTGGCTCAGCTAAGAGCCAGATGCTTACAGCTTTGGACAGATATGCAGTTGCACAGTCTGTGTGAAGCATTGTCTTACATCCATTCACTGCAAAAATGTGGTTAATGACATTAAAAGACATGCTTAGAATAATATTATTGTAGCTACTTGGGGGATAAATAAGCTGCATATTGTGCCAACCGTGAGCCTGCAAGAAAATCACTTTCGATTTGCGGAATTTAATGGTTGTTTACAGTGATGGAAATGGCTGAGAGAATCAAGCTCTAAAAATACATCAATTTGCTTAGGCATTAGTTTTTCAAATGCCTTCTCTTTAAGTAAACAAACAAATCAAAAAAGAAGATATGTGATGAACTTTCAAGTTGTTATCAACTGGAGTGTCTATTTATTACCTGTTACCAGTATGAAGACAGAAGATTGGAAAGCAGCAATATCAGATAGCTTTTTGCATAATGCAGGATGTTGAAGTGTTGAAGAATTTAGAGATTACAGCTCTAAATATAGAACACACACAACCTGGGTATAAAATAATAGAACTCCAAAGACATTGAAGCCATACTTTGGCCCTAGCCATTGTCTTTTTCATTATTATTATTATTATTATTATTATTATTATTATTATTATTATTTAAGTAGGTTCTATTTTCTTTACACTTTTATATGTAATAGTTAAAGACTAACCTGACAGAATAGAAAAGCTCAAAGGCAATTCCACATATTCATCCTCATCTTTATCATTCCTTTTGTCTCAAGTTAATTGGTAGTTGTCCTTTGTAACAGGAAGATTCCCTTGTTACCTGCAGCTCTGGATTTGCACCTTCAGAAATATAAATAGCTCTCTYAAGTATCTCTTTTTTTCATTGCTTGTATCATGTGAATTGGGTTTGGTTTAAGGTTTTTCTCCTGACAGTAAAAAAACGTTTATAATTCAGCCCAGTTTATCTGTGTCAACTTGTTCTTTTGATCTGGTAAGAAGTTAGTACTTGAGAAGCTGGTGCAGAGCTGAGTGGGTGGTATCTTGCTTATCCAAAGCAGAAGCACAATACCTGCAAAGAAAAATATTTGCTTTTGCAAGAGATACTTCATCTGGTAATTACCTGAAGCTGTTGTTGCTTTTCCAGAGCACTAACTGCAAGCCCCTTCAGGACCACAGGAGGAGGAGGAGGGAAAAGGCTTGCATGGTGGAGACCAAGAACCACTTTTGCATTGCAGATTTAAGATGTTGTTAATTCAGCTTTTGTAGTTTCTACCCACCATGGGTAGACCTGAGCGGGACTCTCCTGGGGGAAATGTCAGCATGCTTCTGCTGAAAGTAGCAGCCACTTTTTCTTCAGGGGCTTTTCTTTCCCACTTCAGAACTGACACAAGATCTTGCCATGGTGCTGTGAGCATCGCRCTTTGGTGATAAGAGTCAAAATTTGCAGCAGTTTTGTATGTTCATTTTTGATAGAGTACACTGTCATTCCTAGGTACTTGGAAATAGTTTGATGTCCATCTGTCCTGTCTCATAAGAAGACCACTATACAAGCTAAGCATGATATAGCTTGCCTGATAGCTCATTTCGCTCTTGAAAAATTCATGAGAGTCCTTAATTTACACGTAATTACGATCATATGTAATGATTGCTGCCATGGAATTAATTGCATTATTTTTCAAACTAAGAACTAATATTGACATTAAATATTGAAAGACGGGGTTGTAAATCACTCTGTAATTGTTAGTTCATTTCATAAACGTATGCAGTTTGAATAACTGCTAAAGCTGGTGTTTGATCCATATCAGTTCTCTTGTTTTCTGGATTTTGCTGACATGATGTATAGGAACTCAAGCCTAGGAAGTTGCCTTCACAAGCAATAGGAAAGTTTCTGATGGAGCTGATGTGTTGGACGTTAATGTATTTCTTTTAATATGCTTCAAGAGCCCTGTATACATGTCAATGGTTCTTTTCTGGCAGAAGAGGCGATTCTCCGATGTGAGCTAGACTGATGGATGTGGCTGGTTTAATTGGCTGTACAGCATTAATTAGGAGGGTTGCTTCTTTAGAGTTGGGACATGAACCTGGCAGCATTTCATCATAGAAGTAAAAGATGGAAATGTCCTGGTGTTTAGAGAAGTCCTGATTTTWTTTWTTTATTTATTTATTCTTCGCCTSGAAATACCTTCCTAAAATGAGGCACAAATTATATTTGGGGATTCTGGCTGAAAGAAGCTTGATTGTATTTACGTTTGGGCCTCAGGGGGCAAGACACTTTGTTCAGTTAAAATAAATCACTTTCTACCAGCCGCTGATCTCAGCCCCCGGATTGACTACCACCGAGGCTGGCTTGACACGTAGCATTTCTGTGGCTTGSCCTTAGTATTTTATCTGCTCACCTCATGCTGTTCCCTCAGTCGCTCTCAGTTTATTCCTCCATTTCCTTCTCTAGCGCACTGACTGACAGCGTGAAGCAAACGGCATTTCTCTTCCCATATTATCTTCTGGCATCTTTCAGTGACTTTGTTCACTCTGACTGCATTAGCACAAAAATGTTAGCTCTTGTCCRGGGCGTAAAACAAGTTAAAGAGGTATTTACATGGTGGTGTTAGCATGCAGCAATCAGCAGTGTGAGCTTAGAGTTTACTCCCTATGTAGCTGCCTTTAAAGCACACGAAAAGCTTCTCTGTGCAACACAATTTTCTTGAAAGGACTTTTCTCTACAACTTTTATGACCAGTGACCAGTTTGCGTTGTGCAGTGTACATGTGCGTTTTCCTAGCGTGCTGATTTTACTTTCTTTTTAAGGAAAACTGTGTAACAGTAAGTTATTTCATGAGCACAGTGAGCTCATTACGTAGGGAATTACTGTGTGTTAATGTATGTGGTGCCAATATATGCTTAAGGTGGCTTGTCCAATAGACCCCTCCAAGGATTTAAGTCCTAAAGCAGCAACTGTTAAAGGGGATGTTGATCTCAGTGTTGTAGTCTCTAGCATTTTCATGGAGCTATACTGCTTCATGTTCTCTTTTTAGGACCTGTGTACCCATCCTGGGCAAAAAAGTCTCACTTGCATTGCCTAGCTCAGAAGCTAAGCTTTATAGCATTAATTTTTATTATTGTTTTTACATATGTTCGCTACTGGCAATGCTTATAGCATAGAAGATAATCAAGAGGGGAAAGTATATGGAGGGAATGTCACAATAAAATATTTTTAGAGTTAAATATTTTTTATGTGTTACATGTCAAAATGATGAAACAAAAGATTCAACCTAGTAGAGAGTTYGATCTTTTCTCTTGTGTTCTTTTTGGCAAGCTGCATTAAGCTGCCACTGTAAGTGTCATTGTACTTATTGTTTTATGAACACATGTACCCCAAGAATGCCACTTTTTACTCTCTGACCATTAGCAGTTCAGGAAGCTTCTTAACTGGAAGCTRTGTTTGGACCATCTTTTCTATAAAACATGGATGAGCCTAGCTACTAATAATTGGTGTAATCTCAAATTAAAGCCCCTTCTGTTTTCCCCCTCCCTCATATTCCATGGCAATGAGTTAAACCATTTAGTTATTCTRTGTGTTGAAATTCTGTTTCCAGTCAATATTTCAATATTTCAAGTCTTATTTTCCCTAGGCTCCTTCAGCCAGGTCTCAGAGCGGTAAAATGTGCTTTAATGTGTGGATATGTTTTACGGGACTGTGAACTGGAGAATTATTCTAATTACAATGAAGAATTAAACCAAGATTCCACTTTGAGTGCTATTTGTTCAAAATCAGTATTCCAGTAATGAAAATATAACTAGTATAATGGTAAAGTATAATTTCTTTCCTATTATCTACTCAAGTAGTAGCCACACTGGCTGACTGTTACCATTTGGAGGCATTTACTTGGCTTGTGTTAGAAACAAGGTTGAAACAGAGGATAAAAAGTCACCAGCAGTTAGAGGATAAATCTCAAGAACATCGACATATCAAAATGAAATGAATGGATTTGTTTTCACACATTATTATTAATTTAATAAAAGAAAATGACAATCAAAAAATTGTCCAATGTGAGAGCTTTTCTGGATTTTCAGTTATAATAAAGTTTATATCTTTATATCTTATAGTTTATAGCAATTTGTAGCATTTATTGAGAGCACAATATTCCTGCATGGGCTTTGTGGTGTGTGCCATGTTAATCTGAAAGCCCAAGGGGAAAGCTGGCCAATTTGATAAAGAAGAGATTTGTGAATGCTAAGAAGCCAATGTTCAGCTGTCCTTTCGGTGAAACAAGGCAGAACTTGGTAAGGGCTGGGTTTCCTTATTGGTCCTTGGTGAGAAGGAACATTATGGAAAATGATGGAGTAGGTTGCTGGCAGCTTCCCACRCAAGGTTTGCTTTAGTTCAGACGCATGCTCCCTGTTAATCAGGATTTAATTCATATTCACAGATTCACAATCTGTCCCTTTATTTGGGCTTGCAATTTTTTTTCTGTGCTAGCTAGATACCTCATACTGAAGATGTCTTTTCTCATGTAATTCTTCTTTATTTCTCTATTTTTCCATCACTATAGTTTGTAAGCATATTAATAAGAAACACTGCCTTTTATAGAGAAGCTGCCCCCAGCAGAGTCTTTCTATTTTTGTCTGAATACCCCTGACCCCTGCTAACACCTCTCGTAGGTTTTGTGTTGCTGTATTCTATTTTATGTGCATGACTGCTCAACCATGCCTCTAGCATGTGTCTCCAATAATTCATTATTGTCTCTATGTGAGATTGAACACAGAGAAGAGAGTTGGAGAGAGAGCTATAAGGCAGGACTCCCAGGAACTGGTTGATTTTAGGAGTAGTGGCTTGCTGAAAATACTGTTAATATGCCATGGCTCTTGGGTGAATAATGTGAAATGCTCTGAGTTCTCAACACAGGAGCAGTGGAGAGCAATCCATGGAAAACTGTTTGCAGCTGAAGCAGAGAGAGCATAGATTCAGTGGCACATACGTATTTGTCCTGAGAGTTATGAATTAGGAGACATATAGCAGGAAAGCAATTCCTGTAATTTGTCTTCTTTTCACAGTTCTTTTGCCCATCAGTACACTTTTCACCAGCTCTTACACTGAAATCCGTAGTGTTTGCACCAGGGATGGATTTGGGTAGAGGCACCTGGAAATAATTGTTTTATTTGCACCAGGCAAAGGACTTAGCATACATTTCTGCACAAACTTCTCAACTGGGATAGATCCTTTACTAAGCTACAGTTTATACGGGGGACAATTGGTAGAATGAATCACTACAATGCAGAGGTGTGCTTCTGTGCAGCCGTAATGTGAATCTCTGAACAAACAAGCATTAATTACTACGAGTCTTGCATAATTATGCTTTAAAGACATCTTTATGAATGACATTTTGAAGGATCGTGGGGAATGTCAGGCAAAATCCCATCACTGTAATTGACTGTAAGAGCGATCTGGAAGGCAGTAGGTGCCAGCCAAGATGCTCCAGTACTGATTTGCTGAGGGTGAATTGGCAGCCACAGACAAAATCCAGTTGCCCCAGGGTCTCATTGGAGATCTGCAGCTGTACCCTTCTCCAAAGAAAATGTCTCTTGGAGTTACTTAAACTGGCAAGTTTTGGCACAGATTCTGTGTAGAAAGTCTACTTTACTGCCTGCTGTCTTGGTGGCTGTTTTGCCAATTGATGGGGAGCGGTGGAAATAACCGGACACCAAGGGAAAGAACGGCCGTGTTTACTATTAATATCAAATGATACAGAAATGAAATGATACATCTAATGAAACAATAAGCTTACTATGCGCCAGGTTGTAACTACGGATAAGGTAATGTACTTAACCATTACTATACGAGAAAGGGAATAGTGATTAAGAAAAAGGATACATCGCCAATTGCTTAAATACTTTACCATCATCCAGGTCCGCAGTCGCTGAGGAGCCGCTGTGGCAGCGAGGATTTGGAGCCTTCCTGGCCATTGGGAGGTCTTTACACRGTGCGTCCACCCGTAAGTGAGGTCTCCAAAGCTGCTGTAAGAGGGTCCATAAGATCAAATCAGCAGAACTTGCATTTTCTTTGTTAGCGATAACATCTGCTATGTCCTACTTTCCTTGTCATCCGGCACTGGGACCTGGCTAGAGCCCYGGCTTCAGATGGGCAAGTTCCCTTCAAGGTCAAAACCGCTTACCTGAGAGTCTACAAGTTACAATGTGATGAGCCTACGTGCAGGTTGGCAGAARCAATTTAGAGGCKAGTTTTGTGTGCTTCTGCAAAAGCAGAACYGTACTCAGCTGTAAGTCAACCCTGACTTGGGCCTGTGGTTCAGGCCTAGCAGTTYATTCCGTCCTTTGACTTACAGGTGAACCATGGCTGTGCTACAAGCATGGCATGTATTGTGGCTTGGTCTGGTTCTTCAGACATGACCTGCATGACCTGTATTGCCTGTTTAATTAATCCTATACCACAGCAACTT
>NW_020454128.1:2672664-2691073 GCF_003342845.1 Nothoprocta perdicaria | reverse complement strand
GTCCTTTAAATTTCTTGGGATTTCCGTATATTAAGGAGGCCTCCTAGTGATTAAGAAAAAGGATACATCACCAATTGCCTAAATACCATCATCCAGATCTGCASTCTYGGGGGAGCCCCTGTTGCAGCGGGGATTTGGAGAGCCCCCCATCAATTGGCCAACCAGTGGCACTTCACGGATCATTACCGAGTCAGCCAAGAGATTTGACTTTCACAGCTTTATTTGCAGAATTCCTTCCAGTGTGCCCTCTGCATCCTTGCAGCTGCAGGTAGCAGCAGGTGGTGCTTGATGCCTGTGTGTTTRTGCCTCTGAGATGTGATGAGAGCTGTGCTAACATGCACAGAGGTTCACAGACTGTCTTCCAGTTACTATAACCTGCCAAGCTTGCAGCACTGGAGCACATTTCAGATTTTTGCAAGCTTTATGTTTAGAAATGGTTTGCTTGAAAAGCTGCATGGTTGTTGAAAGAAAGCTCTCACTGGAAAGGGTTTTCAAAACAGCCCTGCTTCTGGTTTTATTTTCAATCACATTTTACAGTTGTTGATGCTTAAGGGAAAAGCTTTGCCTTAGGCTCATTTTATAATGTGTGCAAACTCCTAAAGATTAAAAAAAAAAGAAAAAAAGGGGGAAAAACAATTGAGTCCCATATTTTTCTTGTATCTGAACATCCAGAGCACTGGGAAAAATCCTATGTGGCAAGCAAGATATTCAAAAGATCGTTCTTTTCAAAGGATTGGTGGTGACACGCACTATTATTTCAGTGATGTTSCTTAAAAAGTATAGCACATCCTATGTCTGATTTATGCTGCTGTAAGTGCTTATGTATTTAAATGCTTAGGCAGAAAAAGAATTCCTGTAACAAAAGCTATGCTTCTTTTGAGTTTAGGAAAATGAATTAGTGAAACTTATATAACTATTCTAGATATACTGTCTATTGCAATTTTTGTGGTAGAAATCCCCAAGTGCCATCTAGATCTTTGCAAGTTTGCATTTATGTTACTGACAAGGTTATAAATGCTGTAAAAACAAATTTAGAGTTCTATTCAAAGGACTATTCRGTCAAAGGCTATCGTTTTTCCTAGCTTGATCCACTAAGATCCGTGCTTGCAATAACAACCTTGCACGATCACCCTTTTTAACAGCCTAAGTTTCTCTGAATTCAGAATTTCTTGTTGATCTACTTTGTCAAATGAAGATATATGTGAGATATGTATATATTCTTTATGTACAAGATATAAATTATGAAAATTCTTAACATTTTTCTTTTGCATGTGCCCAGTGCTTTTAGGATGATAGCATGCTGTGAACAAGCTACGTTTTTACAGGTTTGGAGGAATTTTCAAGTTCATCACATAGGCATGGTATGAGTTGCCCTTCCTCCAAGCTGCATTTTTCTTCTTCATCCCTGAGTCTATTTCTTTCTCTGACCTTATAATGGAATGATCTTTCTCTCTGGTCTAAATCATGTGGCAGGCCCCCGCATTCTGGGTCTATTCTGAGTGACTATTCTGAGTCATTGCGCCTTAAAAAAAATCTTCCTTCCGTGAACACCTGCAGAACTAGATAAAATCAGTACCCTGCTGTTTGAAAGGTCAAACAAATTAATGTGTTGTTCAGGGCTCTGGGTTTCTTTATGATGGCTGAGAATCCCTAAAACACAYTGGGTTCTAGGGAATGTTTCCATCAAACTTTTAATATAAAAACCTTCTTTTTTTTACGATGGCCTGTAGGATGTTTGCTACAGACTCATTTGTAGCCTAGAACTAGGGGCTACTTCCAGTGATGATAAATAACTGCTTCATCCTCTCAGTCTTGTACTTCTCTTTCTAGCTGGAACTAGGAGAAAATCACTAGGAGAAAGAAAGGAAAAAAGGATATTAAGCAGGGAGAGATGTAGCAGAGCTGATYCGGATGGCAATATATGTTTGTAGGTATAAGGCTCTTGCTTAGCCCATGCTATACTAGGGATGGAAGAGAAGTTTCCCCATTTCCTTTCCTTGCTCTAGAAAATCAGCACCCTGAGGGTACAACAGGAACTAGAAGTAAGTCCTGCTGCTAAAGCCCCATTAATGACTGCAACATTAAGAGTGCCCAAATAATGCGGATTCAACAAACCTCTCCAAGAAGCTTTCAGCTTTTTCAAGCCATCACATATGCATTTTATCTAACTAGTGACGTCCTGATCGGTACTTAAATCAAAGCAAGTTTGGCTACTGTTCCTCTGTCCTCAATATTTTGCCCTAAGGAAACAGATTTCAGTGGATCCCTGTTCATACAACATCTTTGCTCTTGTGCTTTCGGTAGAACTGGGCTTTTGTGAGGAATGGACTTGTCTTTTTTTGCATGTTGACTTATGCAGGATTATTTGCCTGAATAACATGGCCTAAAGTCTTTCATGCAAACTTTCTCGAAAGTGATGTTTCACTAGGGAAAAGGCTAACCACGTTCTCATTTTCCTTCTACTTTAAGTAATATACACTGTGTATGTGTATCCTCTTAAAATTTCAAAACCAGTATTATTTTATAGGTTACTCACATGTCTTGCTCTGTGMATTTATTTTAAGTCGGATGATAAAACAGGTTCCGTCATCTCAAAGTGACAGAGATCTTGCTGGACGCAAATTTATAGCTATTACATTTTTGTACTTGTGTCAGCTAACCTTGGCCAACAGAGTCCTACTTGCTACTGGAATAAGACTAATAAATCTTTTCTGTTCCACTTTCTCTTCTTCCTGGTTTTGAAACCTTGTCTCAGACCTTGTCACTTCCTTTATTCATGGCAGCAAGAGTATCCTGTGGTTTGAAATTTCTTCAAGGGCTAAGGTGCAATATTTCACTCCGTTTTATCTTCTGCTTTTTTTTCTTCTTTCTTCTCTCTCTGTAGCCTTGATATATTAAAAAAAAAGTTTAGATACTTCTGTTCTATTTTGTTAGAAACAAAAATTTCTCAYACCTTTCCAATGTATTGCGTGATCACTGCAAGTCTATAATTCAGTTTGGTTCTCACCACAGTCCTGTTGTTCAGCATATCTGAGTAATGCAGTTTATATGATACAGGAAGTAGCTCGGTCTAGAGCCAGACAAAACTTTTTGTGAGATAATTTGTGCTAAAATCTAAGGGAAAGAATAAATACTAAATGCATTTTGTTAAATAGCTTTTCTATATTAAAGTTTTTATTTCCTTCTTTAAATATTAAAAAGAGGTTAACTTGTGAAATAATATATCAAAAAACTCAAGCTAAAATGAAGCATTTATTGACTTTCAGTTTCCTAAATGACTCAAATTTTCTCCATCTGGAGGACCTAAAAATTTCAAGTTTTTAGCTCTGAAACCAAAAGAAGAAATATGAAAAGACCATAGTTTTGTAGCTCAACTTCTTTTTTTCGTCTCGAATAACTGCATTTAAAAATTAAGGTGCATGTTTCCAAGGCATTTAGACATTGTAATAACTCTGGACTTGCTCCGTCTTAATCATTAGGGTTTTAATGCTAATCATCCTTGCAGACAAACAGTATACCTGTTCACTTCTGTCAGCCCCAGACTGTACCTGCTCGTCTGGAAACACATGCACTGCTGGGTCTCATTAATTCTGCCGTTTTTACATAAAACCTGACCTGCTTACACTGCAGCTCGTGAGATTCATAAAGTCAAATGGCAGATTTATACAAGCAGGCAGCTGTCTGCATGCAGAGTTATGGTGCATAGAAGAAATATGCAGATGTCAAATACAGCCATGCAGCTGGCAAATTGACTTTGGATATTTACATATAATAATTACCTGGATGGGGAATTTGAGCATAATCCTATTCAGAGAGGGCATGGAATGCATATGGAGCAGCCCAAATGCAGGGTTTTTAAAACTCTTTGACTGTCAACAAGGATGTATTTCTCCTAGTAATTTAGTATTATTTGTTGTGGTTTACTTACAGGATTAGAGGGATTTTTTTTTTTTTATAGGATAGGGCAATTTTTATGTCCAATAATACAGAATAATACATTATACAAAAATTTATTCAGTGCTGCAAGAAATAATTTGCAGCATGTAACTTATGCTCACTATATATATGTGCTTTTAATACACAAAAAGTATAGAAAATGCAAAAATATGTATGTGTATTTATATATATATACTATCCATTTTATTATGAGGGCTTTACCTATTAAATATCAAATACTGAAGTTTGGAAACTGAGCTCTGCACACATCTGCCCTCCCAAACTGGGTCAGGCTGCTGGCAGCTTGGAATGGTTGAYGCCACTAACGATTAGTACGTGAGGTCTATAAAATGAATGGGTCTTGGTTCAGATCCCCTCGACTGACTTTGGAGAAGCACATGTCCCAGATTAGAGTGCAAAAATAAGTAGGTAAGGCTGGGTGTTTGATGCCTACTGAACTGCGTGAAGATATCCTACTTTTTTCCTCTCCTTTCTTACCCCAAATCTAGCAGGTTTTTCACTTTCTTTAGCTTTTATAATATTGCTGCTGTATCGAGGCATCTATTTCTTCAGCATGCATAAATCTGTGTTAGAAATGGTAATGGTGTTTACATTTGAATTAAAGCTTTCACTGATTTACATCTTGGAGTGGATGGTTTTAGCCCAAGGAGACAAAGCTACTCTTGTTCATTATTTATCTGCAGCTTAGCTAAAGATAAGTTCTCAAGACATGTACAGCTTGTGGTGAGGTTTATTGTCTAATATGAGGAATCACCCGCCTAATATTTTTCTAGAATAGAAAGTGACAGCATATAAAGAGCCTTCTTCTGGCTTTTTTGGACTGATTTTACCATCTTAGACTGCTAATGCTCTTTAAACTTACCCCACAGATGAAGATCTGTTCGGTTTCATTCTTCTGACAAAGATTTTCCAAAGACCTTGAAGTGAATGCGGATCTTTGGTTAGTGTATTGCCAGTGCTATAAAGAAAAGAAGAAATATAAGATAAGAAATATAAATCAAGGTTTTCACCTGACAAAAGTGCATAGAGGAAGGACTTCCCCTTGATTCTGTCTTTTCAAAAAGTACYTTGTAAGTATGAGTGGTAACAGGAAAAGCACTTTAGGATAATCTGGGGATTTCATAACAGATGCTGAATTAGTGTTGTATTTTGCTTTTCTGGTGTGGCCCAAGAATCATAATTACTATAATTTTCAACAAAATTATGGTTTGAATAAAATGCTCAGTATCTCTTATAAATTGCCAAGGAGAAGGTTTCCAAACTCATAAATAGCAGAGTCTGCAGCTTTCTGAATTTTCKGATTCTAACAGGGGATAGAAGGCGGCTGTATGAAAATGGATCTATGTTTTATATCAATAGCAGTGTAATTGCTCATCACTTTTGAGACTTGTATGGAGATATTGACAGGGACAGGAAAGTTGTTTTTGACAGTTTGACTATGGAGTTAGATGGCTGCAATTGGCCACACTAAAAAAGTAAGTTTTGGATGTTCCTGGAGAGATTTTCTCATTATTTCTTGCCCACTACTTGTATTGCTAGCTGTTCTGAGAAGTTAATAAAGACTAGGAGGCATGCATCATATTTCAATTTTGATCCTGAGTTTGCTCCCAGCAGATTTTTGCTCTAACCTTCTGTTGAGATGTGTATCACCAGGCTTTTTTTGAGTTAGGGACTGTCTTTTAAACAACTGTGAACAGAAAGCAGCACAATGTTGCCCTATTCCTTGCTTTCAGATGTCTTGGGATCCCCTATAATACGCTTCTGCTACCTGAAATACTATTTACAGATGGTGAAATTTGAATTGGATAAATCCTAGACTAATGCCTGAGAATGGGTGGCTTGCGATTAATGATGTATTTGTGCAGCATTGCATTCAGAGCAGGATATGACAAGCATTCTAGGACGTTCAGTAAGCGAAATGATCAAATGCTGGCACTCCAGCTGCACAGCTATATTGCTGTCATTGCCTTAAGTGCCCCCACTGCAGCCATGCTCTTGACTTCATTGTACTGGCCCGATGGAAGGACTTCTACATTTGTTATAGCCTGTAAATAAAATAGAGGAAGATGGTGAAAAGGGATGTTTTTACAGAGGATTTTGTTTTGAGGGTTTTGTTTCGGATAGAACCGAGAGCAAAGGCATGCTCTCCTTTCCGTTTTAGTACTTTTTGACATACACACTCCCTGAAAAACATCCCTTGATAGAACCATTGCACTGTCAGTCTTTGCACTCTTGGGCAATATATGCTGAAAAGACAGTCTAACACATGCCTACTCACACAGAACAAAACTCTAGATATGATTTTTTCATCACAAAAAAATTAACGGTGCCCTGTTTTACAAGCTGGATTTTAATATAGCTTGACAATCCTGTTCTTGTATTTCTCCACTAAGTACACATCCAGTTACTTTTGTTCTGTCCCTGCTGTAACAAGTTGACAAGGAAGACTGTACTTACTGCAAGAGGGAGGACAGAAAATGAAATACATCTTTTGAAGTGCATATATTTGGATCACATGCCAAATTTTAAATTTTAAAAATCTAAATTTWAAAAAAAATCACATTTCCTGTGCCTAAAACAGTAAAAAGTTTGGGCAGGGGAAATATTTTAATTTGAAGAGATCTTCTGCATTTTCAGATATTCTAGCTTCTTTTTCTGTGTGTGTCCAATTCTGTCACTTCAGATGAGACAAAGGCAGAATGTAGGCCAAATCTCTCAACCAAACAACAGCAGKCATTTTCAGATTACTCATATTAAAAAAAGCTTTAAAAAAATCCTTAACCTCTAGTGATTTATATTTTAAAACCAACATTATTTCCATCTTTGTTCAGTGTGTCTTCTCTGTAATTCAATGTTTGCTGATTGATTCTCCGAGCCCCCGTATTTTGGTGGATGATCTCCTTCATGAAAGCCTGCAGCGAGGAACCACCCCCTCAAGGTCACAGAGCAAGAATCATCTCATTGTTGCCGTTGCAAGATTCTCTTGTGCAGTGACACTGCACAACCATCTTTTCACTCATACACTAATCTTTATAATAGTAGTGCTCATCTACCATCATTTCAAATGGTGATTTTATGGTTATAGAATCATARAATCCTTAAGGTTGGAAGGGACCTTTGGAGATCATCTAGTCCAAACCCCCTACCTTCACATCTCCAACAAGTCCCACTCTATTTGTTAGTATGAGGTCCAGTAGGCCACCTCTCCTCATTGGCTCCTCCACAACCTGCGTCAAAAAGCTATCATCAACGCACAGCAGAAACCTCCAGRACTGTTTGTGCCTCGCTGTGCTGTCYTKYCAGCTGATATCAGGGTAGYTGAAGTCTCCTTCATCTATCCATCTCTTTCCRTCTATCTGTAGAAGGCCTCATCAATCTCCTCGTAATAGGTGGCCTGTAGAAGACACCCACCACAGTGTCTCCCACGTTGRCCTGCCCTTTAATCCTTACCCACAAGCTCTCAACTTGCCCATCATCCACTCCCAGGCTGAGCTCCATGCRTTCCAGTTGCTCTCTGACATAAAGAGCAACTCCACCACCYTGCCTTCCCAGCCTGTCCTGCCTAAAAAGCACACAGCCTTCCATGACAGCACTCCAGTYGCTTAAGCTATCCCACCATGTCTTCGTAATTCCAATGAGATCATGAYGCTRGTACTGCACACAAATCTCCAGTTTGTCCTGCTTATTCCCCATGCTTCATGYATTGGTGTACAGGCATTTAAGGGAAGTATTTGAGCTTGAAGGTTGCCCAGGAGAGGTGAAAAGGAYCCTCCATAATCATATCCTATACTCACTTTGCCACTACCATACTCCTGCTGGGYACCTCCTGACTTTGGCTGCAKGACATTGACATTAATGTTGACATACATTATAATAATTATTATATAATCTACTATATAATAGATTTTTAAAATATTACATATTAGGAAATAAAATCAGGGTCTATATATTTATGATAATGAAGTTAGTTGCTGGAAATGGATCTTAAATGATTCTTTGAACCAATTAAAGAAGGGGATAACAGTGTAGTAGTGAATAGAAAGGGACAGTTGGAGAGTTGCAAAGTAATAGCGAATTACTTTGTGATTCTGTGATTCTGTAATAGCAGCTGCTTTGCTTGTGTAGCACATGGTGTTTATCCCTGTATAACACCTGGTATTCCGCAGGTCATATTTTCCCTGTGGAAAGGACAAGGACTTTTCATTTCATGCTTCAGTCACAGCCAGTTGYGGTGATTTCACAGAGTCAGCACCTAAGCTTGGCACAAAGGAAGGAACAACAATATATTTATTGCCAATAGCAGATATGTCACAAATCTCATTTTCACTGTAATAGTAGAAAATACCAAAAACGGTATCACATTGCCTTGAAGAGAGAGAAGAAGGTAGAGATGAAATGCTGGCATGTATGGCCATGAACMTTTTCTTATAGAAACATCCAAGTTTCATTCAAGCCATGCATTTCCCATTGATGGCTTGCATGAAAACAGCAGGAGACTAGTTTCAACTCCGGCCAGTCTCTCTGCATGTTGAAGGAAAAATACTCCTGGGGTGTATTGGTGCTTTGAAGTTGATTTTCCTGGAAAAGCTTATTCTAGTGCACTTTCTCTCAAAGAAATACTAGGGTTTTAGACTGATCAAAATAAAAAGATAATCCTTAATCTTYGATCTAACACTCTGCTCTAGTTACAGTCTGTTCAAGCCAGTGATCTGTGAAGTATGTCAACATTGAGAAGAAATAGTCATTTTTATTAAAGATGTGTCCCATAAGTGGTGTGTACTAGCCGTGTTATATCTGGTCCCACATGGAAATGTTTCTTTGTACATATGATATGGATTTATTATCGTTGTAGTCTGAAAATCAAACATCAGATGAATGATATGTGCTAGAGCAGGATAGCTTCCTCTGTCTCCAATATCTGTAACATTTTGCTTTCAACAAAAAATGAAGTAAGCTGCTACTACCTTTGAGATACCAGAGGAATCTCCCTCTGCTTGGCATTGCTCTTTCCTTACTAATACGGAGATGGCAGCTATAAGACTATTTAATTGGTATGTATGTGCAATTGTTTAAAAGAGAAAATAGTTCTGAAATCCTCATTTTAAAGTCATTTTCATGGTTATTCAGTATTGAGATTGACAACACTAAAAACCCCCCAGAGGACTTTTACTACTCATTCTCTCTCCAGTTGCATTCACATTCACTTTAACTCCAAGGAAGCCTGTAGCCTTTGTGGTGAGTAGATGCCTGATGAGGCTAGGCTAGGCTATACCTGAGGCAATTGTTTACATCAGACTAAAGAATAAATTAGCTAGTCTTCTGTCCTAGCTCTTTGATTCTCCACGGTTTAGGTTGACAGTTGCTTTCTGAGAAGCTTCTGAGGTTAAATAACCCAGCTGAACTCCAAAAAGCTCAGACTTGGCTACCAGCCATAAAACTCTCAAAGTGAGGCATCCCAGAAGGATAATGTTTTCAACCTTTCAAATCTAAAATGGTTCACTGCGGTTCTAATTACAATCTCCCATCAAAATAACCTCCCATTGAGCGAACTAAAAAAAAACACGAAGCACATWATTTATCTACACAAAGATAAGACATTTGCAACCTATAAAGCTACCAATTATGGAAGATTTGCTTGTTGTGTATTTTTATTGTTACAATAGAATAAAACTCAGCTTTTCAGGTGCTTTCACAGCCATCTAGTGTGAGTGAATAAATGGGATGCTTTAAAAAACATACAGTCAGTCACTGAGCTCGCAGAGCCCAAATTGAAAGCATTTAATTGCCATTGACTGTTCTGGCCAGTTAAGTCTCTGCAATAATGATCGCATCAGCAAAAATATACTGGAGCTTTTATGTGCAGCTAACCACAGTTCCCAACTGGAGTATGGTTTCAATGAACATTCTTTTTTCCATTACCAAAATTAACATTAGGGATCACAGGAATCAGCATTTCAGCCACTGGGTTGTGGACTTTGCTAAGGGTGAGAAAGTCAGTCAGGATTATTGCAAGACACTGACAATGTTGGGATAGTTTAAAGCCAAGAAAACACTGCTGCTTCTCTCTTGTAGCCCCTCCAGATCTCTAGATGTATCTGCACCATATAGCACTAATGAGACCGAGTAAAGCCTGTGTTGCTGCGTTCTCTCAAAGGGAATTATTAACATGCATTTGATGTTACTCCAATGTGGTGTATGGTTTCTGGCCAGAGACATTCGTCTTCTTTTTGCAACACAGTCCGTAATCCATCACGGTTCTCAGCAATATGCTCTGTAGACTATTGTTATCTTAAACGCATACATGCTTCAATGCATAGGCTTACAAATTCATGTTCATGTAAGCATGTGACAATTCGAATATTACTTTTACTCTTCTTGCTATAATGCGTGTAAGAAAATCGTGACAGTATATAGTACTCAAAATAAGGTGTCTGTAGTATGAGGAGCCTAAAACAACTGGGTTTAAAAGAAACACTGGTGACTTCTCCACCTGATGGGGTGCATTGACTAATATTCATGTATTATGGGATTACAGGGTATTTTCATTACAAGCGGTGGTGTATTTTTGCACTTTTATGCATCCCTGCTAAGTTCGTATCATTTCAATTGCAATTTTAAGATCTTCTCATGTAGGATCAGTTTATCTTTCCTTTTGAAATCATAAAGGCTAATTTAATCAAGCAGTTTCTAAATAATTGGGAAAGTGTGATAATTTTTGAAGGTGAAAGCGTATCTTTTTTTTTTTATRGCAAAATAATGAAACAATATGCTCTCTTTAGGGGGAGAGGGGGTTGAGGGGAAGTTGGAATTGTTTCTTTAATACATTCAAAGCTCATCAGGAAAGGATCACACTGAATGACTCCTGCGAGCAAAGGGAATTGGTGTTGCACCAGCCAGGGCTGCAGCCTTGTCTGCCTATCGGGAAGCCTAATTCTTGGTCCCAGTTCACTGCTGTTTGCCGCAGTTTCCCCAAATACAGAATGGGGATAATGATGCTAACCTAAGCTTAAGTGTTTTGAAATCAACCGATAAACAGAAATAATACAAAATCTAGATACTCATGTTTATGCCAAGGCTACAGATCTTCTCAGCTACGAGGCCTGGATCAGGCCCCTCTTCTGCTCCAGAAAGTTGCATAGCCACCATGGCTGGAAAATGATCTTCATAGGAGCTTTTCCTTCGATCTCTGAGCACGCTTGCATTGCAGTACAGTCACGGATAGCTCAGTGCTTCTAAAAGTTCCTTAGGTTTTGTGATGTTGAACTAGAATGTAAATGTTTTGCACCCTGTCTCTGTTCTATTCTTTCTCTCCATAAGGCAGCTGTGAACCCTATATGAACCCTGTAATGCCTAGGGTTTTAAGGCGTCTTAAAACCCTATCAAGCTCCAGTTGCAAAACTGCTGCATGGTATTAGCTGCACTATATACTAATTTTGCAGTGGTGGAAATGACTCCAGGAAGGGCAAGGCCTGGAGGGTAGCCCTAAAGGCACTGTGCTTTTAGTCTTGTTTTCCTACATGACGTTAAGGCTACAACATTAATTGTACAGCATATAAGCCATGGCCTCCTATCAAACAGGATAAAGTCTGTTGCTCCTGTCTGCAACTGCGAAGAGAGAGCTTGTTGCTTAGATGCTTATAGGACTCTAGTGAGACTTGTACCTTTTAATAAACAAACATTCATGTAAGTGCTTTGGAAGACATCAAGTTAGATTCCCGTACTCAACAACATGAAGAAGTTCTTAATAATCCTTGGCTTTCAGCAGAATCTGTTGTAAAGACAAATGATTTGTTTTGCCTCAGGTGGAACACAGAGGAAAATGTAAAAACAAGAATAAGAGTTGTTATGGTTTCCAATAGGCTGCCTTGTGAAATGGTTTCTTTTAGAACCAGGTCTGTGGTGAGAATTAAACTGAAGATGAGACTAGCCAGGTTTGCTGAACAAACACAAGGGTTGGAATATGAGCATATACCTAGAGTCTGAATTCAGACCTAAGTGTATGCTGGAGCACCGAGCTGAGGGCCATGAGAGGTGCATGSTGCTCATACCTCTGGGGTTGATCTGGGGCGCAATGTGCCCAAAGACCTTTCTCTCCTAGTCTCGCTTTTCCTTTATCTACCCTTTTTTGGCTTCTCTGCATACTAAGATGGCCTACAGTAGTAGAAAGTCTTTGATAAGTCGAGTGTCTAGCCTTATCCCAGCTACAACCTGTGAGGTATAATACAGTAAGGCAAAAAAAAAAAAAAAAAATCCAATCCTAATTTGTTCATCAAAACACACTTCAACTGAATGGCTCGTTCAGTGTCCTGTGAGAAATTAATTTCTCAGATTTTGGCTATTCGGATCTTGAGGCCCAATATTCTAAGTCACATTATGGCCATAATTTTATATATGCTGCTAATTCCATGCACACTCTTGAATTTTTTCAGGGAATTCTTTTTAAATAGTTTTACATTTATGCTTGCCTTTAATCCATTTTGCACTGTRAAAGCAGTATAGAGGACTGCTGGTATGAATTATAATTTTGGCTATTTATCTTTTCTAAAGTTTTCTGATTCTGTCTATTTGTCCACATGCATTAAGTCGTCCCGGAACTCAAGATGTTCATTTTAGGTGAATCACTTTGAAAGGTTCATAAATGTCTTGGTCTGTTTTAGTCCTTAATTACTTGAGTTGACCTACTCCAGTCAAATCATCTTTACATGTCAGGAAATACACTGAGGAAGGCTGACACACACAGTTGCTGCAGGTTTCTCTTGCTGCTTGGATAATTTCCAAAAATCAGCTGAAACAAAGGAGGAAGCCACGGTGCAGGGCTCACCTGTTTGGCACCCACATCTCCTAGCTACTGACATTCCACTAACTCAYGAAAAAGGTACTGTTTTTGGCCATCTAGCTATATTTTAGATAAAAAAGAGAGCTGCTGCAAAACTAAAGGCATTCTGAAGTGTAGGGAGAAAGGATTTATTGGAATTCAACCATCAATTTAAAAGACACAGAAAAATATAGGAAGAATGGCACTTTTTACAGTAAGTGAGGAGGCAAAAACAAGCAGCTGAAAAAATACTAAAGCATATCCTGCTCTTAGGAGGTGGATTTTTTTATCACTTTCATTTAGTGAAAAGCTTACACTTCTGTTTCTCTGTCCTGCCACTACAACAGCACTGTGAAAGGGCAGTGTGCAATTGAAAGCACTGACCAGGGCGCTCGGCATTTTGAGCAGATSAGAATGACTCCTGTAATAGCAAGGTTTCTTTTGCATCAAACAAAGCAGCCSATTTACTTGTCAAGATATCTTGGGCCTGTGACTTTAGCGTTTAGTTTCTGGGGGGCAGAGTTGCCTGTTTCTTGAGCATAAGCAGTGATTTCTTTCATGGAAAGTGGGACTTAGTAGTGGCGTTTCAGCGATGACTATAGCAGTGGTATAGTTATCTCTTGGAAGACAGACTTGTCTGTAAACATTTGCCAGCGTGAATCCAAGTTCACGTTCCTCTTCGGCTCTTATGAGACCCRATATACCAATGGGAAGCTAGACTTTTGGGAACACCGTATATAATTCCTTATCCTTACATTTATCTTACTGTTCGCAGTAGAAGACTCATTCGTCTTTCCATCCAGTTGCTCATGAATAAATAACAGGACATGCTGTCTTCTCAACAGCTGCTTTTCTTTCCTTCATTTTGCCAGTGATCTGGAAAGTCACYATGCATTTGCATATGAAATACCAACTCCGAATCACATTTGTGTATCCTGGACGAATGCACAGGAGAATAATAAAGCACCGAGYAGTGCTTTTAGATCTCTGTGTGCAATGTACCTTGTCTGAGTATGGCTCAGGTGTCAGTCTGTGGAAATTGTGCTCTTACTCAGACTTAGACTAAATTTAAGCATGCAGCRCATTCCTGCCCTTTGGAATTATCCTTTTGAATGCCGGTTACGTTTTACAGCYTGCTTGTCATAATGGAAACAGTTGGGGTCTAAACTGCTTTAAGATCATCCTGCTTAAAACTGAGCATGTATGGTGAATGGGAGTCATTGTACAGAATAAAGAGTGTTGAGCAATAAATTTGTACATCGTAATTGTCTGTATTATGGAAAGAATGCCTTTCCAATTTGGCTGCTCCAAAGTCCTCTTATTGTTGCATTTCAGGGCATAAAAATCTTTGGAAAAAAAGAGGAAAGAAAACAGCAAAACTATCTCTTCATAATGGTAGAAAATAATTGTATAAAATACGAGAGCCTGAGAAATTTGAAAATCACAAAGAATACTAAGCAGAAGCCCTAGAACAAACAAAAACAGGCCCTCACCGTTCCTGGACATACTCACATACTTATCTGTCTGCCTGCTGCATGCTTGTGTGTCTGTCCAGTGCTTATGCCTTACACTGTGGTGTCTAGACATCTCTCTGGTGCATGTGCCAGCTGTACCTAGACTCTTGTCTGAACATCCCTATCCCCATTATTTCTCTCTGAATACCCAGGGTTGTGTTCATTTTCTGGATCAGGAGTGTATGTCTCTGTGTCACTGTCTGATTTTGCATCAAAACACAGGGGCAAAATCCAAGGTAGCTATGGACAGGCAGCAGCACTTTCTACCTCCTGAAAAATCTCTAGCATCTTCACAAGCTTTAGGTAAATGAGTTCCACAGTAGCTCCTTGAGGTATTTAATTATTGACCCCTGTAGGAGAGGAATGATCTGAGCCTTGCCAAATCACTGTTGGTATCACATCTGGATAGTAAGGATGTGTAATCATTTCTGCTCTTGTGCATTATACATTAGATCATGTTTCCTTCGTGATAAATCAGCGCCGTGAACTTCAAGGTCAAACACAGCAGCTATAACCATCTCAATTTTAATTTTCTTCTTGCTTGTTGAATATAGAAGGCATTTTACAAGATCAGTTTAAACCTCAACAATAGTTGGCGGAAACGTGTATGTTTTATTTCAGTAGCTCGTTCCATCTGTTGCTAATTCTAGGGCAGAGCAGATCAAATATTTGTTTTGCTGCCCAGCCATGAGAGATGGTTCCTGGTAGAAGCAATTAAACTTTTAGTTCAATAACATACTTTTCTGTTCAGTTATTCAGAGATCTCATATGTTAGTGTAAGTCCATCCAGATGAATGAAGCCCAAATGGTAAAGGGATGTGCAATTACTTTTGTCTCAGCCAACAAACACACTTCTCTAATTAAAAATCTGCATGGAATATTTATAACCAAGGAGAAGAAAATATCTCCCAACAGTAAGTCTGCCAAAAGCTATGAGTGCAAAGCAGAAATCCTCGGAGTAGGTGAATCAGAAACTTTTCTGTAATGCTTGTCTTCATTTTCCCAGCTCTGAGGACCTGAATGACAGTTTGGATTAAAAATATATGCTGTTATTAAAAAATAAATTCACTGCAGCAATTACTAGAGGAAAATATGTCACTTGCATTATGCAGGAGGTCAAATTCAAACGTTACAATGTTCCTTACTGGTCTTAAAAGCGTGCAAACACCTAATACAAATAGGTGTGAAGCCATTCAGAGAGCTGAGTCGAGCTTACGGCTGACTACAGAGGAGCTCCCGGGTGCAAGGGCAGACTATAGTTTGCCTTCTCCCAGTAAACTCAAAACGCCTCAGAATTTTTTTCCTCAGTGGATTTTGCAGGGGTWGTCATCATTCTTTCCATGCTACAAATGGGGACGTGGAAAAACCAACTTACATAAGGCAGCCAAACAAGCAAATGCCAGAGCCAGAAAAAAGCAGCAGGTCTCCGGACACACCGCTCTCCTGCTCCATTCCTTCTGCTTCTGTACGTGGTGTGTTGTGCCCGAGATGCCTTTCAAAAACACCCTTGGGAATGGGCCTTGTRGAGATCTAATTCTTGCAGGGCCTTTCATTTCCTTCCTTAGCTTTTATCCAGAATAGTGAACATAACCCTATTCATCCTCCTGCAGATTAAAAAACTCCAGCAAGGTATGTGCCCTCCAATTCATCTTTCTCTGAAAAGAAAGTTGGGAGAAAACAGGATTCTGTTCATTGGTGATTCCCCCGTATTCTGTTCATTTGTATCATCTGAACGAATTTCACCTCATAAATCCTCTGAGGTCTCTTCATTTTGCCATTCCTTAGTTTCATTGCCCAAAACAGGGTCTCTGAAAGCTTTTTATAGCATAGGATGGTTTGGGGGAGAGCAGAGAAGAAAGGATCTCACCCATTCTTTCCTGTCACTCTCATTCAGTGCATTTAAAACTAATTTCTTATAGAATGAATTTTATATAGAACCATGAAGATTTCGTCTTTGCAAAATAGTTTCTTTAGCTCTGAGAAAGCTTTTGTTTMATTTTTTTGCAGTTCAAGTCTCTCAGCCTCAAAGAACTTTGTCATTGAATACATATATACATGATGTTTATGCTATGTTTAAATATACATATTGAAGCAGCTGCTACAATAGACTTCTCCTGCAGTAAGTAAATCCTTCTAATATTTTAGCAGCTGGGATAACACATCTTGCCTGCTGCCTGCCAGTGTAATTACAGTAGTCAACATCATCATTCCAAAAATAAGGCAAGTAGCAGAACTAAACTTGCTCTCCTTGCAGGGAATTTTGAGCTGCTTTCCTGGGCTCCTGAAGTCTGTATTTGGTCTTACTTTGCCTGGGAGGGAATAAAATCCCTTTCAGCAAGTGGTCAAGAGAGAAATTCCAGTSCCAGAGGGAGCCCTGTGGAGGTTCCTCACAAGCCCTTGGAGAGGCTGAAACAGCAGTTTTCAAACTTCTGGTTGTTTGCAGTAGATTTGCAACTAATATCGAAGAGAAAAAGTCCTATGTTTAATTCATCAATGACTGAATGAATGGCAAAATTTGGAGATACAGCAGCAAAATGAGGAGATGTCTTTCCTTTTAAAACAAATTCAACAGAAAACAAGAAATAGAAGTAGACTTGAAGAATGCAGGCTTCCTCTTGAACACAAAAATTATGGTTTTGCTACTGCGAAGGGTAGCTTGGCAGAAACGTCATTTGAGATTAAGGAATTTTTTCCTTAATCCTTAAAGGAGAAGTATTTCCTTAATCTCCTTAAAGGAGAAGTTTTTAAACTTTTCTTAGTAACTTGAAAGCATAAGTTGCCTAAAGTGAAAACAAGCAGTTATTAAATGGGATTCTGGACCTGTGTCATGAAATGCATAAATGTAGTTGAATCTGTATGTGTGGCAGTGAACCTTCTCCACTGCTAATGAATGCTCATTATGGATCTTTGCATATTCCTTGCATAATCTCCTCTACACACAGGCCAACTCTTCCTATCCCAGTAGATCAATTAACTTTTCTTCACCATCTGTGCAGCCAGCCCATAGTTCTGTCAACATTGCATCGCTGTGGTGCCTTTTGAACAGAGAGGCTTTAGGAAGCTGGAGAGAAGGCAGGTGCTGGAGTGTGTTTGCTGTGTCCTGCCTCAGCAGACTGAGAAACCCTTGAAAAGAAACCTCTTCCTGGTAGGGACAGTGATCCCATCTGCAGCTTGGTCTTCATTCAGTTAAATAAAAATTGGCTTTAGTGTTCCTTYGTCTTTTCAGAATAGTGTAAGTTCATTAACTGAAGTCATGCCCCTAGCAGAAGCCTGATTCTAGTTCCATCAAAATCAATGTAATCTCTTCCTGACYTTCAGTGAGGTTCAGATGGGGCCAGAAGAGAACAAGGAGTATGGATCTGCTGAATCACAGAAGGGCTTTCACAAGTCCTTTGTGGCAGAAGCTGCCACTTGGAATGCTGTGTCTTTGTTGGAAGAGGACAAAAAGATAAATGCTCATGAGAACAGACACCTGATGTCTTTTGAGCTTGATTGGAAAGATCTGTCTATTGAGAACTGTGCCATACGATCTGCCAGGTAGATGTACTTAGATGTCTACCTAGGAAGCTATGAAGGTTTTTCTCATCTGTTCACGCTCCTGCAGAATGGAGCATAGCCATTTACCTAAGTGAGCTATCAATTACATGAGCCACTCTTAAAAGGCATTTGGAAATGCTTGGGTTGCTTGGGAAATGCTTGAATTTGAAATGATCATTTTTGGAGGGGGTAGTACAGTGCCTCKGCAGCACATCACCTCTTTAAAGTTATGCAACACTTAACATTTATTTTTTCATTTTCAAGAGTACCAGTGTTGCTTTTTACTTCTAAAATATGTTCTTAGTGGCTATGCTTCATTCAAAGAGAAAGTATTGTTTAAAAATAGCGAGCTATGAGCATGAGGAGGTGAACAGAAAGAAACKTTAGGAGAGGAATTGATTTATTCTTTGGGAACATTTTGCAAGAAAGGGAAGCAAAGGGCAGAGCTCTAAAACACAAAAAATGCTGTCAGGAGACTCCTAAAACATAGAATCATACTTCCTACATTGTCTGCTCTGCTAAGTAATTGACCTTCATCCTTCATTCACCCCTGCAATATTTTACTTGCTATCATTATATTTAGGAA